>NC_066556.1:1161210-1186210 GCF_024679095.1 Eriocheir sinensis | reverse complement strand
AGAGAGAGAGAGAGAGAGAGAGAGAGAGAGAGAGAGAGAGAGAGAGAGAGAGAGAGAGAGAGAGAGAGAGAGAGAGAGAGAGAGAGAGAGAGAGAGAGAGAGAGAGAGAGAGAGAGAGAGAGAGAGAGAGAGAGAGTTAAGACAAAAAAGAAAGAAGGAATGAAGGAAGGTAGGAAGGAAGGAAGAAAGGAAGGAAGGAAGGAAGGAAGGAGGGAAGGAGGAAAGAAATAATACAAAAAAGAAAGAAAGAAAAAGAAAGAAAACGAAAGGAAGAAAGAAAGAAGGAAAGAGAAAAAATAAAGAAAGAAAAATCGAAAAAAAAAGTAATATAAACGTCAAGAAAGAAACAAAGAAAGAAAGAAAAAAAAAAAAATAAAGAAAAAAGAAGACTATCCACCTAACCTCTTACAACTCCACACACACATTCTTCCACACCCCAAAACACATCAACCCCAGACACAAACAACAACAAACAGACTATCACAAACAAACCAGAAAAAGGAGAGAGGGAGACGTAACAAACAGGAGGAGGAAGAGGAGATGAAGGAGGAGGAGGAGGAACAGACAGAAGGAGAAGGAGGAGGAGGAGGAGGAGGAGGAGGAGGAGAAGAAGGAGGAGGAGGAGGAGAGGCACCAGCAACCTCACGTCAACACCACCACCACCACTACCACCACCACCATCACCACCACCACGACCATGAACCCAGCCATTCCCTCACACCGCGTCGCCTTCCAAGACTCTACACGGCCTGTTACGAGGTTGAGGGGAAATAGAAGTAGCTTTATTTCCAGGTGTTATTGTTTACTCCGGCTGTGATAGTAGTAGTAGTAGTAGTAGTAGTAGTAGTAGTAGTAGTAGTAAAAATGATATTGATAAGAAAAGCAAAAAATATTAATCATGCAATCAGAAAATTTAATATGTCCCAGTGTTGTGTTTGTGTGTTTGCGTGTGTCTGTGTGTGTGTGTGTGTGTGTGTGTGTGTGTGTGTGTGTGTGTGTGTGTGTGTGTGTGTGTGTGTGTGTGTGTGTGTGTGTGTGTGTGTGTGCGTGCCTTAAGGGGGTGGAAAATAACAGTGGTGGGGAAATCTTGTTATAAAATTCAAATTAGAAAATGCAAATTAGCCGGTGGAATCTTCCTGACCCTATTAATGAAAAAACACCCCCTCCACCTCCACCTCCCCCCTCCACCTCCACCTCCTCCACCTCTTCCTCCACCTGAAATCCCTCCATCTCCACACCCTCCACCTTCACTTATACTTCCTGCACCTCCTCCTCCTCCTCCTCCTCCTCTTACACTTCCAGGAAACGAAAAAGAAGGAAAAGGAAAGGAAACTAGAATAAGAAGCCAAGGAAAACGAGAAAGAAGAGGAGCGAGAAAGAGGAGGAAGAGGAAGAGGAAGTGAAGGAAAACGAGAAACAAAGGAAGCAGGGAAGAAGAGAAGGAAGAGAAGGAAAGAGGAAGAGAAGAAAAGGAAAGCAAGAAACGAGGGGAGTGAGAAGGAAGAGGAGTAGAAAGAAACGGGGAAGTAAATAAGGAAAACAAAAGGAGAAAGAAGAAAGAGAGAAAGAAGGAGGAAGAAGGGAAGGAAAGGAGAATCAGAAAAAGATAGAGGAAGAAGAGGAGGAAAAGAATCGAAAGGAGACGAAATGAAGAAGGAAAGAGAAACAGAGGAGGAAGAGAACGAGCAAAGCAAAGCAAACACAAGCCCCCAATTTAAAGTATTCGTTCATATTTGCTTTGACCGCGCATTTTATTAAGGAAGGAAACGCTGATTTATACAATAGAGGCAAAAACATGCATGCAAGCTCAGCGAAACGGGTCACGGAGGACAGACTAAAACGAATGAATGGAAGTAATAGAAAACGGATGAATGGAAGTAATAGAAAACGGATGAATGGAAGTAACAGAAAACGGATGAATGGAAGTAATAGAAAACGGATGAATGGAAGTAATAGAAAACGGATGAATGGAAGTAACAGAAAACGGATGAATGGAAGTAACAGAAAACGGATGAATGGAAGTAATAGAAAACGGATGAATGGAAGTAATAGAAAACGGATGAATGGAAGTAATAGAAAACGGATGAATGGGAGTAATAGAAAACGGATGAATGGAAGTAATAGAAAACGGATGAATGGAAGTAATAGAAAACGGATGAATGGAAGTAATAGAAAACGGATGAATGGAAGTAATAGAAAACGGATGAATGGAAGTAAAAGAAAACGGATGAGTGGAAGTAATAGAAAATGGATGAATGGAAGTAATAGAAAACGGATGAATGGAAGTAATAGAAAACGGATGAATGGAAGTAATAGAAAACGGATGAATAGAAGTAATAGAAAACGAAACATTTAAGAAAAAACGAGATTGAAAAGGAAGTAAAATTATATGAAAGGAAGGAAGGAGGAGAGAAAGAAGGGGAACGACGAAGGAAACGAAGGATGAATAGAAGAAAGAAAGAAAAGGGGAAGGAAAGAGCAGTAACATTAACAGCAATGATGATAATAATAGTTGATAGTAATAATAATGATGACGAGAGTGATGAGAATGATTATGAGAACAAGAAAAAGAATAGTGATGAAAACAAATAAAAAACAAGAAGAACAAAAATAAAGAAGAACAATAACAGCAATAAAAACAAGATCAGGAAAATAAGAAAAAAAAAGAAAATTATAATGAGGAGGAGGAGGAGGAGGAGGAGGAGGAGGAAGAGGATAATGATGAAACAAAAGAATAAAGAAATAAAGAATAAGAGTAATAACATGTACAATAAGATGAAGAATTCGAACGAAAATAAGAAATAAAGAACAAAAACAACAAGAAGAACAGCAAGAAGAGGAGGAGGGGATCTCAAGTCACCTTTAATACACGTCTCTTATCACTAAATGGCAACCCTCGCCTTCCCTTCCACCCCTCGTAAGGAAGACGGCGGAGGAGGAGGAGGAGGAGGAGGAGAGACCAGACGAGGGGAGGGAAGGGAAGGGGAGGGGAGAGGTGGGGAGCCAAGAACCGAGAAAGGCAAAGAAGGGGAAAGATGGAGGCAGGAGGGGCGAGTGGGGAGGAGAGGAGGGGAGGGAGGAGGGAGGGAGGGGAGGGGGAAGGGAAGGAGGAAAAGCGAGGAAGGCAAGCATGGGGAAAGAGACGAGGGGTGGTGATGGAAGGGGTGAGGAGGGGAGGGAAGGGAGGGAGGGAAGAGGTGGGGAGGGGAGGGAAGGGAGGGAGGGAAGGGGAGGAAAGAGGCGAGAGAGGGAAAGAAGGGGAAGAAGCGAAGCAGGAGAAGAAGTATTTGAGGGGGAGAGGAGGGGAAGGGGATGGAGGGGAGGAGAAGGGAGAGGAGGGAAGCCGAGTGGAAGGAAATGGAGTGGAGAGGGAAGGGGATGAAGGGGAAGGGAGGGGATGAAGAGGAGGGGAAGGGAGGGGAGAGGGAAGGGGATGGAGGGGAGGCGAGGGGAGGGAAGAGGAGGAAAGGCGAGGGAAGGGGATGAAGGGGAAGAGAAGGGATGATGAGGAAGGGAGGGGAGGGGAGTGGAAGGGGATGGAGGGGAGGAGAAGGGAGAGGAGGGAAGCCGAGTGGAAGGAAATGGAGTGGAGAGGGAAGGGGATGAAGGGAAGGGAGGGATGGAGAGGAGGGAAGAGGAGGGAGAGGGGCGGGGAGGGGAGGAAAGAGGCGGGGAATAGGGGCGTCCGCAGCTTCAAGAGGAAACAGCCTCTTGAAAAAAATAGCGAGAGGAGAATGAGATATTGGAGGAGGAGGAGGAGGAGGAGGAGGAAAAAAGAAGAAAAAATAATCTAAATCGAAAAAGGAAAACAAGAAAAGGGAGATAGAGAACAAGAATAACAGGAGGAGAAGGAGGAGAAGGAAGTACTGATGAAGGAGGAGGAGGAGGAGGAGGAGGAAGACTAAAAAGAAGAACAAGAACAAGAAAAACAAGAAGATGAAGAAGTTAAAGAGAGAGAGAGAGAGAGAGAGAGAGAGAGAGAGAGAGAGAGAGAGAGAGAGAGAGAGAGAGAGAGAGAGAGAGAGAGAGAGAGAGAGAGAGAGAAACATAATGAAGAGGAGGAGGAGGAGGAGGAGGAGGAGGAGGAGGAGGAGGAGGAGGAGGAGGGTAAGAAAAGTGCGGTCGAGAGAAAACCATGAACGTAATATAAAAAAGAAAAGTGAAGTGAAGGGAAGGAAGGAAGGAAGGAAGGAAGGAAAGAAAGAAGAGAGTGAAGGAAGGGAGGATGAAAGGGAAGGCGAAGAGAGGAAGGAGAAATAAGGAAAGGAAGGAATAAGGAATAAAATGAATAAAGAGAAGGGGAGGAAAGACAGATGAGAGAGATAAGGAGGACATAAAAGAGGGAGCGAAGAAGAGGAAGAGGAGAAAGAGGAAAGCAAAAAAAATCATCCATAAAATTAACAAAGTGGCAGAGCAAACAATATTAAGAGGAAGAGGAAGAGGAAGAGGTGATAAAGAAGGAAGGAGAGAAGGAAGGAAGGAAGGAAGGTGGTGAGCGGTGAGGTCAAGGAGGAAGAAGAAGAAGAAGAAGAAGATGATGATGATGATGATGAAAAACAAGAAGAAAAAGAAGAAAAAGAAGAAGAAGAAGAAGAAGAAGAAGAAGAAGATGATGAAAAAGAAGAAGAAAAAGAAGAAGAGGAGGAGTAAAATAAAGGAAGGAGGTTGAGGGTAAGGAGAAGAAGGGTACAGAGAGAGAAAGGGAGGAAGAAGAAGAGAAGGAACGGGAAAGAAAGAGGAGATGAGGAGAAGGAGAAGAGAATCGAAGGGAAAGAGAACAGGAAGAAGGAGGAAAAAGAAGAGTTGGAGGATGCAAGGAGGCAAGGAGAA
Source organism: Eriocheir sinensis (assembly GCF_024679095.1). NCBI lineage: Eukaryota > Metazoa > Arthropoda > Malacostraca > Decapoda > Varunidae > Eriocheir > Eriocheir sinensis. Next base: position 1,181,380 of record NC_066556.1, on the reverse strand, counting down.
AAAGGAAAGGAGGAACAAGGAGGAAGGGGAACGAGAAGGAGGAAGATAAAAAGAAAGAGAGATAGGAAGAAAGAAAGGGTGAGAGAAACTTGGAAGAGGAAGAAGAGGAAATGGGAACAGGAAAGAAAATATAAGAAAACGAAAAGGAAAAGAAGAAAGGGAAACAAGGGAAAGGGACAATGAAGGAAGAGGACAAGAAGATTAAAGATGGGGGGAAGAGAGAGATAGATGGAGGACGAAGAGGAATATAAATGAATAAAAAGGAAAAAATTACATAATCACAAAAAATTATATGCATGGTCGAGAAAAATTTCCCTCTTGAACCTTCTCCGTTTCCTTCCCTCCCTCTTATCTCCCCTCTCCCCTCTCCCTCTTCCCTCCCTTCCTTCCCTCACTACTCTGCTCTCCATTTCCTCTCCCTCCCTTCTCTCTCCATAACGATTCTTCTCCTCTTCTCCTTTCCTTCGTTTCAAGACTATCTCCCTCCTTTTCCTCCCCTCTCCCTCTCCCTCAAGACTTTCCTCTCCCTTTTCTTATTTCTCCCCTCACCCTTAAAACTCTCCTCCCCCATTTCCTCTCTCTCCCCTCTCCCTCGAAACTTTTATCCTCCCCTTTTTTCCTCTCCCTCAACACTTTTCCCTTTTCCTCTCCCTTTTCTCTCTCCCAACACTCCTCTTTTTCCTCTCCCTCCCCTCTTCCTCACGACTCTCCTCCTTCTCCCTCCCCTCTCCATCACGACTCCCTTCCTCCTCCTCCTCCTCCTCCTCCCCCCTCGCAAAAGGAAAATCTGCCTGACACGTGGAAACATTCATCTTTTAATATTAATGTTGCTTTAGGCTCAAGACACTTTCGGGCCGGGAGATTTCGGGCGGGCGGGTTCATGCGGGCTTGGGCTTGGATCGGGCGGGATTGAGTGGGACCGGGCAGGCTGGGCGGACTTAATGATAATCCCTAGCGTAATTAAGGGGCTCAGAACGGGCTGCTGGGGGTGAAAAATGTCTAATTACCCTCACAAAACACGGAAGCCCGGTCACCCATTTCTCAGGACACGGAAATGACGGGTCAGGTGTACTTACAGATAATTAGTGGGCCAGGAGGGCAGGTAAGGGGGGTGGGGTGACGGGGGGCGCCGCTCAACAGGTGGGGGCTGCTGGGGTGGCCTTGATCACACCTCACCCTCGTCGCAGGTGGAAGCGGAGGGTTGAGGCGTGGAGGTGCAGGCGGCCACGTGGGTTGCGTCTCGCCCACATCCCGAGAGACAGACAAACAGATAGACAGACAGGCACTGAGGTGGTGAGGCACGTGGTCTTTGTGTGTGTACGTGTGTGTGTGTGTGGAGTGAGTTTATGTGCGTGGGCGTGTATGTACGTGGGTAGGTGGCGTGTACGTTTGTGTTGGGGGTGGTACTTGGGTGCGTGTGTGTGTGGGTCGTGCGTGGTATGTGTGCGTGGGTCGTGGGAGTGTGTGCGTGCGGATGTGTGCGGGCGTGTGTGTGCGGGCGTGTGCGTGGGGGCGCGGCGGCGTGCGTGTAGCGGGAGTGGTGTCTCCGCGGCCCCGCCACCACTGAGGTACTACTGGCGGTCTGCTGGCGGCTGCTGCGACGGCCCCTACCTCGCCCCTCCGCCCCTGCCCCGCTCCGCCCCCGCCCCTACCACACAGTCTCACGCCACCAGGTGTCGCCCCACGCCCCCCAACCTTACCTCGTCTTTCCCGCTTCCACTACCCAAAAGTAGCGACAAATTACCATATTCCACCTTGTTGTTGGTGAGGGCGAGGTAGAAGTCAGAATGGGACGTCTTGAAGCTCTTTGTGATTTCGTGTGCGTGTGTGCTTGTGTGTGTGTGTGTGTGTGTGTGTGTGTGTGTGTGTGTGTGCCCACCTATCACGTGTTAATAGCCAGGGACGGACTCATTGCCTCGCCGTGTGTGCCAGTCTGCCCGGGAGTCGCCGTAACTTTCTTTCCGCCTTTGTAGCTCCGCGAGGGTACAAAGTTTTCATTGTTGTCATTCCTGGAAAGTGTGGTTTTCTGTGAAGCGCTACGCAGCAGAAAACGTTGCTCCCAGCGGAATCTTTTTTATTTTTTGTTAGTCATTTTAAAGGTAAGTTCGGGAAATCTTGTGCGCACACGACGGAAAAGATGAATTCTCGTTACTCTCTCCCTAGACTTGTTCCCCTCACTACACTGTTCTCAATCAGAAAGAAACCAAGACAATGGCACACACAAAAAAGGCAATCTCGGTATGAGTAACAACGAGAACCCAAAACTATGAAAATAATAACAACCGAACTTAAGGAAAATACCACGGCATGCAAATCCAAGTCCACCAGAATGAAAACGTTCGCAGAAACTGAATGCTTGAAGGCACGTAAATAAAGCCCAGAATAACCTGCAATAATAATAAAACTAATATAAACGTAAAAAAGAATTACAGCAAGCCACGAAAATTCAGGTGAAAGGAAATAAAGGTAATCCACACCTGGGCAATGGGAGGTCACTTAGAAAAAAAGGAAGGATCAAGGCAACACATAGTAATAGAAAAATGATATAACCGTTCATATGATAATAAAACGGCACAAGAATACAGGTGACAAAATAGAGATAAGCAGAACCTGGGCAATTCCAAGGAGCATAAGTATAAACATAAGCAACACAACCAACAACAGTAAAGAAAACAAACAATGCTACATAACAACTTCCTAGCCATAAAGAAAACAAAAGAATTAAAAACACGCGTATCAAAAAAAAAAAAAAGCAAAAACTGGACCACTTGAAACCATTAACAAGAAAACACAAGCAACATAACCCCCAAAAAATAATCAGAGGTAAAAAACTAATAAAAATTCAACCATAGCATTAATAAAACCCGCGTACCCAAGACTAACAGAATAAAGATAAGCAAAACCCACGACAATTTGAAGGCACTCGGCGCACGCGGGAAGCACCTTAATTACACTCCTTTCCTCGTTGCCGATTTACGAGTGTCGGGGCGGCATTAAGTTTTGCGGGTTTACGACAAAATTGGCGGAACGGGATTCGCCATTAACGTCGGGAAGGTCGAGGGGAATTTAGTGAGGGGCGAGGCGATTCGTCTGCCTGCGTGACGGCGTGCTGCAGGCGACGGGAAGGCAGGGGAGGAGGAGGGAGAGGGAGGAAGGGTGGGAAAGGAAGATAAAGGAAGAGAAGGAGAGAGGGGGTATGCAAGTAAAAGGAATGAAGAGGGATAGCAGAGGGAAGGAAGGAATATAAAGGAAGAGAAGGAGAGAGGGGGTATGCAAGTAAAAGGAAGGAAGAGGGATAGCAGAGGGAAGGAAGGAATATAAAGGAAGAGAAGGAGAGAGGGGATATGCAAGTAAAAGGAAGGAAGAGGGATAGCAGAGGGAAGGAAGGAATATAAAGGAAGAGAAGGAGAGAGGGGGTATGCAAGTAAGAGGAAGGAAGAGGGATAGCAGAGGGAAGGAAGGTAAAACAGAGGATTGGAGAGGGAGGGTATGGAAGGAAGATGGAGGAAGAGAAATCGGAGAGGAAGAAGAGTGAAGGACGAGAAGTACGAGAGGAAGGGAAGAGAGAGGAGAAGGAAAGGAAGATGAAAAAGAGGGCTAGGCGAGAATGGGAAATGAGAAATGGAAGGGTAAAAATAGGAGAAAGGATAGACAAGGAGAATGGCGAGGAAGGGCATGGAAAAAAGATGAAGCTAGAGAAAGGAAAAGGAGAGAAAGGGAGGGAAAGATAGGAGGAAAGAAAGGAAAGATAGGAGGGGTAGGAAGAGAAGGAACAGAGGAAAGGAAGTGAGAGAAGACATAGAAAAGAAAGAAGGGTAGGGGGAAATGGAAAGGACAGAAGGAAGGGTTGAAGGAGTAGGGTAAGGCAAGGAGAGAGAGGAGGGAAGGGAAGAAAGATTAACCTAGAGAATAAGGCAGGGAAGGGAGAGGAAATGATAGGGAAGGAGAGATGAAGGAGGATGGATAAAAGGGGATAGGAGAGAAGAGAAGAGAAGAGGGGATAAAAGAGGAGGGGTAGAAGGGGATGGAAGAAGAGAGGAAAAAGAGAAGATGAAGGAAGACAACCAGAACAAGAAAAAACAGAAACGATAACAAAAACAAGAAAATTAAGAACGAGAACAAGAAAATAAAAAAACAAGAACAAAAAAAGAGGAAAAAGAAAAAGAAGAAAAAGAAGAGGAAAACAAGATGACATTTTCCAGACTAGAACAAGAAAACAAAAAACAAGAACAAGAACAAAAAAGAGGAAAAGACAGAGAAAAAGAAGAAAAGAACAAGGTGATATTTTCCAGAGTAACATCACCCACACAAACAATACCAACAACATCACCCCCAACAACAAACAATAATAACAACAACAACAACTAGAACTGGCAGGAGAGTTAATTTCCCTCTTTCCTCCCTAAATGCTATCTCTCCCTCCCTCGTTTCCTCCCTCCCACACCTCTTTCCTCTCCATGATTCATAACCTCCTTCTCGACCTCCTCCTCCTCCTCCTCCTCCTCCCCATCTTCATTCTCCTCCTCTTTCTCCTTTCTTAGACTTTCCTGTAAAATTCTCAAATTCGCATATCTCACAATTAGAAAGAAAGAGAGAGAGAGAGAGAGAGAGAGAGAGAGAGAGAGAGAGAGAGAGAGAGAGAGAGAGAGAGAGAGAGAGAGAGAGAGAGAGAGATGGTGATAGTGATGGTGGTGGTGGTGGTGGTGGTGGTAGTGGTGATGGTAGTGTTGTCGGTGGTGGTGGTGGTGGTGGAAGTAGTGTTGTTTTTCGGCATAAAGGTAAGCTTGAAGAAATTGAAGAGGGGGAAGAGAGGGAAAAGGGGAGGGAGGAGGCAAGGGCTTACAGGTAGATAAAGGTGGTTATTATCTATTGATCAACGCAGGTAAGAGGAGGAAGATTGTGATGAGCCATTATTAACTACTCTTTTTCTCCCTTATCATTTATCATTCACACCCCAAAAAAAATACAACAATGAAGATAATGATGATGATAATGATGATGAAGTTGATAATGATAAGGAGAGGGAAAAGAGGAGGGGGAATAAAAGGAGGAGAATTAACAGGAGGAGGAATAACAGGAGAAGGAAGAGAAAGAGTATAGAAATAATAATATAACAATAACAATAATAATACCAATAATAAAAACAATGGTAATAATAACAGTAATAGAAACGCAAAGAGCAATAAATATAGATAACATAATCCAAAACTCATTTACAGTATTAACAACTAGATAAACGCATTACCATATATTCGAGGCCGCCCAGTTCAGTTTTGTATCACCCTCATGCTACGGATTTTTTCCCGGCAAACTCTACGGACACGCACTGCCACGTTTCACTAACTCTGGACTCTTCCACCGTACTTATTACAATTTTCATCATTATATTCGTTTCTGCGGCAAAAAGAGGCACATTTTACTAACCAAAGGCCCAAGTGTATTATTCTCCTTTTAAAATCTACGGACACGTACTAACCATTGCCTCTTCGAACCTATTCACTTATTATTTTTATCAATTTAATTCGTTTCCTCAGCAAAAGAGGCACACTTTTCCAACTGACAGCTCAAGAGTACTTTTCTCCATTGAAACTCTAAGGACACGTACTGCCACGTTTCACTAACCGCTGTCTATTCCACCGTGCTTAATAATTTTTTATCATTTTTAACGTTTCTGTGGCAAAAGAGGCACATTTTACCAACCGACAGCTCAAGAGTACCCTCCTCCACTTCTACTCTACGGATGCTTACTGCCTCGTTTTACTAACCCTTCCCTCTTTCAACGTACTCGTTATCATTTTTTCAATAATTTCTGCAGCAAAAGAGGCACATTTCACCGACCCACAGCTCAAGAATATCTTCCTCCTTTTAAAATCTACGGAGGCATACCCTCATGTTTCACTAACTCGTCCCTCTTCCAACTTACTCATTGTTATCACCTTCTTCCTCGTATTATCAGCAAAGGTGGCAGATAAAAATAACCAACAGCTGAACCCCGTATATAAAGTCTAAGGACGCATACTCCCACGTTTCGCTAACCCCCACAACTTTGATAACCCTGAGTGGACAGTTCTCGGGTCAACACGGTGGATGTAAGAGGTAGTAGCGAAAGTTTACATCCACTTTCTTGGTAAAATAGAGTTACATAAGTCTCTACCAAAACCGTTTTCTGCCAACCCAGGGCGGTGCACGAACGAAAACGAGGCCAAGAAGGAAAAACATGGGAGACTTACCTGGAATGCTGTCGGTGGAGGCCCAGGTGTGCAGCGAGTGAGGGAGGGAGCGCGTCACGCCCTCCATGGAGTCACTGCCTGAGTCTGTCTCGGAGGACGCCATGCTCACGCCGGAGCGACTGCGAGGGACGCCCATACCCATGCCAGGCCGGCCGCAGCCCATGGCCCAGCGAGATCGTTTGCCCGGGATGTGAAACTTGACTTTGGGGCCGAGACGGGGCGACCGGGGCATTCTGGGGACCGGGGAGCCGTCCGGGGTGGGTGTGTCGTATATGTAAGGGGAGAGGAGCCCCCCTGCACCCCCCTGGAGGCTCTGTGCACGCTCCATGGCCGCGGCACTGCGCCTTTTAAACGTCTCCAGGAAGGTGTCGATCTGGCGTTCAATCTGCGTGTGAGGCATCGAGAAGCTGAGAGTTCTGTGCCGCCGCCGACTCATGGTGCCGCTCCGCCCACGCCCACGCCGCCCACAGTCAATATAACGCCCTTACAGCGTCAGGGAGAGCGGGGGAGGGTGGGGGAGGGTGCACAACAAGCTGAGAGATGATCTGGTGTTGTTTTTCATCATCACTTCCCGACACGCCGCCGCCTTCGCTTCTGCGCCATCTGTGAAACAAGGAAGGAACTAGGTTAAAAATTTGCTTACATCACCATAGATAATAAGTCTCTTCCTATTCTTTATTTTGTGTATGTTAATGATCAGTCCAAAAGTCCCCTCCTCTCTTCAACCCAGGTAACATGTGATGGAGAGAGGCTGGAAAGCGATAAATCTAAATGTTAGTTGATGGTAGCGTATTGTGGCGGGTTGTGGCGTTACTGTATAGTGAGCACAGTAATGGTGATGGGGACTATGGTGAGCTTTGATAATGATGAGGAGTATTACCAACAAGATGAACACATTAACTTATTTTTGAGGTCACCTGATTTTGCCCTGTAACAACCTAAGGCCCTGAACCAACCGTCATAAACTCTACGGATGCCTCAGGCCGTGTTTCACTAATTCCGCCCCTTCCTACCTTCTCGTGAGCACTGTTAGTATTGCTTGAGGAGATCGGAGATGGATTCAGCGGTCACCGTGTCCAACATTAAAGTTACCAATAAAACGAATGATTGCTTTTGAACAGATACGAGTGGCTGAAAACGATCAACATACCGACTAGAATAATTATGACTGCGATTCAAAGCAAAAAAATATACACATACACACACAAACACACAAAAAATAGATAAATAAAATAAAATAGGATAAAATGACTAAGTACATAATTAAAATAAAATTAAATCTAATAAAATAAATAAAAATAAAATTATAAAAAATAGTAAAACACACACAAACACACTCAATCCTCTTCCTGATTTGTTCTCCACGTTCCCCTTGAAGACTCGTCCTCTGCATCTTGCTCTCTATTCCCTCCCTCCTCTTTTAAACCCACGTCTGACAATGTATATTTCCTTTTTCATACACTCCCCCTTTACATTCATCCTCCCCATCCTGTCTTCTCTCTCTCTCTCCCCTCGCTGTGTATCTCTTCCCTCTTTTCCCTTCTGGCCACACGCTACACCATGGCTACATTTCCCCTACACTCCCCTGTACACACTCATTCCCTTTTTTCTCCCCTCATCTTATTTTTCCTTCTCTCCCTTCTATACGCCCCCAATCTCCAGCAGCGATGGAATTATTGGCCACAGCAGCCTCCAGCCCTGATACAGAACGGGGTGTGCTAAGAATCTTTGGGCACAGTCATGACGCCGTTTGAATCTGACCCTGGAGAAGTATAACGTAAGACTATATCAAGGGAGAGATCCTTCACTCTCTTGCTAAATGGACGGAGAGATGTTATTAGATCGGAAGGCGCAAGTCTCAGTGAGGTTAGGCGAGCAGGTGCGGCATACATAGCATTACATAGTGGACATACATTATGCTACAAAGGTCTTGTATATGGAAAGGAGAGAGGAGGGAATTTTTCACAGTAAAGGAAGCAGCTCAAGGGCAAAAAAAAGTAATAATAAGAAAAAAAGCCCTCTAAACACTACCCTTATAAAGAAAAAAGAGCTCAGAAGAGTGGCTAAAAGAGACGTCAATTTCGGGAGGAGAGGTGTCTCGATATGTAATCAACAAGAATCGACCAACCTCGTACATCTTTTGATTCTTTTTTGTAGGAGCAGCGAGTAGCGGGCTTTTTTTATTATTGTTTCTTTTTTTTGTGTGCCCTTGAGCTGTCTCCTTTGTTGTAAAAAAAAAAAAAAAAAAAAAAAGAAACGTAGGAGAATTTCACCGTTAACTAAACTGTAGAGGAATACACATATCTGAGAGAAACCATTAATCCAACTCCAGCCAACGGACACGAAATAAGAATGAGAACAGGAAAGGGACAGCGCTATTATGGTAATCAAAGACGTGTAATGAATAGCCAAATGCCGCTTTCATTGAAGAGGAAGGCATACCATCAATGTATCCCGCCAGTCCCAACACACGGTTTAAATATTTGGCGCTTCACAAAGTAGTTACAGATAAAGCTAAGAAATATACATAGGGCAGAGGAAATAAAATGGCTGTCTTTAATATGGAGAGGTTAAAAACACTCTCTCTCTCTTCTCTCTCTCTCTCTCTCTCTCTCTCTCTCTCTCTCTCTCTCTCTCTCTCTCTCTCTCAGAGCGTAATTACTTCATTCCATCCTCCTCCTCCTCCTCTTCCTCCTCCTCTCTCGTCTCTCCTCCCAGCTCCTCCTCCTCCTCCGTTCCTTATTTCTCCAGCCTCATCCCATTCTAATCCCTCCATCCTACATCTTTTCCTTCTCCTTTCCCTCCTCCTACTTCTCCTCCTCCTCCTCCTCCCCAGCTCCAAGGATCATTTTGAGATATATCTGACATCACTTGTGCGTCCGCCAGCCAGACCTGACCGGCCGCCCAACACGTCGTACCGTCATACATCAAGGGATTGCTTTTATGGTTTTGTTATTTTACGCTACTGGCTTCCTTGCTTGTTTGTGGTTAGTGTAGTAGGAGATGTAGTTCTTGTTGTTACAGAAGTGGTAGTATTAGTAGTGGTGGTGGTGGTTGTAGTAGTAGTAGTAGTAGTAGTAGTAGTAGTAGTAGTAGTTACAATAGTATAAGTAATAGTAGTAATAACAGTAGTAGAGGCACTGGAAGTCTTTGTTTTCCTGTTTTGTTTTGTCTCGTAGGAACAAATAATAATGATAATAGTGTTCATAATAGAAAACAGTAACAATGATAATAATAATAAATAGTAAGAATTACCTCTTTTATGATCATTACTATTTACTGGTACCATTTTAATTACATTTTTGCCAACACCATCATTAGCATCACAACATTAACTGTCTAATTAAATAACAACAACAACAACAACAACAACATTAACTGCTTCAACTACTACTACTACTACTACTACTACTACTACTACTACTACTACTACTACTACTACTACTACTACTACTACTACTACTACTACTACTACTTTTTTACCATAAGTATTTCTACCAACACAATCAATACAAGGAGTGATGCCAACGATGATCTTTAGGAGGAGGAGGAGAAGGAGGAAGAGGAAGAGGAGGAGGAGGAGGAGGAGGGGTTGGCCTTTATCAGTAAAATATCGCTGCCCTTACCTCCGTCTCTCTCTTTATTTCTTTATCTCTATCTATCGGTCAATCTATCTATCTATATGTCTGTCTATTGCTATGTTGCTGGGTCGTCTATTATACTTTTTGTGTGTTAGTTTGTGCAGCTTTCCATATATCTATCGTTATCTATCTGCAAATTGATCTAATATGCTTGTTTTTTTCTTCTATATGTCTATTTATCCATCTATCTATCTTCTTTTCTTTTTATATCTGCATTAATATATTTTCAAGCATTTTTTCTTTTATTTTCCATTTTTCTATTTAGCAGATTTTTCATGTAAATATCTACTTCTTTCTTATATCTCCACATCTGCCTAGCTATCTTCTTTTTTATCTACCCTTCTATATTTCAATCTATCTATCTTTTTCATCTATCTGTCTATCTATCTATCTATCCACCTGGGTTATCGACAGCCAATCTCCAACCCTATTTCATAAGTCGTTCCCAGGCGGCTCGCTCTCTCTCTCTCTCTCTCTCCACTTCTCAGAACAGGACGAAAACAACCAAAAATTTGGCTTCATTAGGAGGGAAAAACGAATCAACAGAAAACGTAAAAGTCATCAAAGAAAACGAATGGCCGGCAGTTAATCAGAGAGGGAGGGTGGGTATTTTTCACCCATCTACACCCAGCGCCCCTTCTTCTTCTACAGCCTTCATCATTCACATCTCTTTCCACACCTAGCATAACTTCTACACTCCCCATTTTGCATCTATCTCTCCCTCGACATCTTTTTTTCCATCTACCTTTTTCTCCCTCTATTATACACTTTAACCTCCTTCTACACCATCTACCATTCCACTTTCTAGTCCTAGCACTTCTACACTCTCCATATTCACCTCTCTATACCGAGCTCGCCTTCTACTCTCCCTTCTTCACATCTCTACAGCAAACCCTTCTTCTTCTTTACATTTCAGCATTCACTACACACCTAGTTCTCGTTCAACATAGTTTTTCTTCTACAGCCTCTATAGTCACCCTTCTACACCTATTCCCCCTTCTACATCCTCCCAAGTTCACCGCTCTCTACGCCCAGCACGCCTCTACACGCCCTCTACACTCAATCTACTATATGTGGGTTTTAGGTTCTCCCACGGGCACGCTTCTCTCATATTGCTAAAATCTACGCCGTGTTTCTCAGCCTCGCGGTAGAGTAGGAACATAGCACAAGGTAGTTAGTTTTTCCTATTTTCTTTTCCCTTCGCTTCCCTTCCTGTCCCTTTCCTTTCCTTAGCTTCCCTTCCCTTCCTCTCCCCTCCTTTCCATATCTTCCCTTCCCTTCATTTCTTTCCTTGCCTTTTCTTTTCCCTCGCTTTTCTTTCCATTTCTTCCTTCTTTTTCCTTTCCTTTACTTCCTTTTATTTCTGATTCTCTTCCTTTTTCTGTGTTTCCTCTCCTTTCATTTTATTTCATTTCCATCTCGTTCTCCTTTCGTTTCTTTCCATTCCCTTCTCATTTCTTTATTTTTCCTTTCCCTCCAATACATTCCATGCCCTTCCTTTCTATTCCCTTCCCTCCCTTACCCTTCTTTTCCCTTTCTTCTCCATTCCACTCCATTCCCTCTCCTTCCCTTTCATTCCCACCCCTTCCCTTGCCCTTTCCTACCCTTCTCAAACCCTAACTCTCCCTTCCTTCTCTACCACGCTTCATTAAAGAAAACGAGGAACACAACACCATCGCTTCGTAGAAAATGGGAGTTCGAGCAAGGAAAAAATATAATGCTTTTAAAACAACGGGTCTCTTCGCTTCCCTATTTCGTACATTTTTGCATGATTCGCGCATCTGTACCCACTTGCCTCACGTTAGTTGCTGCATATAATAGTACTTAACAGGGGAGAGGAAAAGTATGGGCCGCGAAATAAAGATAAAAAGTAGACAGGCGTATCATTCTGAATATTGGTATGCATATATGTAGTTTTTGCCTCCCTGGTTTGGGTTTGCATAGATAGAGAGACCATTGGAAGGGCTGGCTTTTGCAATGTGTAGTTTAGGAAGAGGTAGAAAAATGCCGTAAAAAGTATCAGATGAGAGAGAAGGATTAATGTAGTTTTTGCCTCCCTGGTTTGGGTTTGCATAGATAGAGAGGGCATTGGAAGGGCTGGTTTGTGCAATGTGTAGTTTAGGAAGAGGTAGAAAAATGCCGTAAAAAGTATCAGATGAGAGAGAAGGATTAATGTAGTTTTTGCTTCCCTGGTATAGGTTTGCACAGATAGAGAGACCATTGGAAGGGCTGGCTTTTGCAATGTGTAGTTTAGGAAGAGGTAGAAAAAATCCTGTAAAAAGTATCAGATGAGAGAGAAGGATTAATGTAGTTTTGCTTCCCTGGTATAGGTTTGCATAGATAGAGAGACCATTGGAAGGGCTGGCTTTTGCAATGTGTAGTTTAGGAAGAGGTAGAAAAATGCCGTAAAAAGTATCAGATGAGAGAGAAGGATTAATGTAGTTTTGCTTCCCTGGTATAGGTTTGCATAGGGAGAGAAACCATTTGAAGGCTGGTTAGTGCTATGTGTAATTTAGGAAGAAGTAGAAAAAGGCCAAAAAAAGTATGAAATGAAAGAGAAAGAATAGCATAATGTAGTTTTGCTTCCCTGGTTTGGGTTTGCATAGATAGAGAGCCCATTGGGAGGTTGGTTTAGGCAATGTGTGGCTTAGGAAGAAGTAGAAAAAGGCCAAAAAAAGTATGAAATGAAAGAGAAAGAATAGCATAATGTAGTTTTGCTTCCCTGGTTTGGGTTTGCATAGACAGAGAGCCCATTGGGAGGTTGGTTTAGGCAATGTGTGGCTTAGGAAGACGGTAGAAAAAATGCCGTAAAAAGTATGCAATGAGCGAGATAATGCAGTTTTTAAAAGGTACAGAAACTCAGGAGATAAGTATGAAGGAGGACGAAAAAGTATGTAGCCTACGAAATGGGATAGACTGCAGGAAAAGATAAATATGAGAGCAGGAAAATATGTAGTTTGAAGTGATAGACAGCCGTGAGGGGAAAGTATAAGAAGCAGAAAAAAGTATGTAGCCTGCGAAACTATACAGACTGAAGGGGAAATATAAATGAGAAGGGGGGGGTGAATGTGTTGTCTTTAAAGAGGTAGAGAGCCACGAGGGAAAAGTATGAGGAGTGGGAGGAGAAAGTATGTAATCTTTGATGAGGAAAAGAGAGGCGAGGGGAAAATATGAGGAGGGCTAGAAAGTTTGTAGTGCTTGAAGCGGTACAGAGCTGCCGGGTAAAGTATGAGAAGGCCGGGAAAGTATGTAGTCTTTGATAAGGAAAAGAGCGGCGAGGGGAAAGTATGAGGAGGGCTAGGAAGTTTGAAGTTTTGAAGCGGTACAGAGCTGCCGGGTAAAGTATGAGAAGGCCGGGAAAGTATGTAGTCTTTGATAAGGAAACTAGCGGCGAGGGGAAAGTATGAGAAGGGCAAGGAAGTTTGAAGTTTTGAAGCGGTACACAGCTGCGGGGTAAAGTATGAGGAGGGCTAGGAAGTTTGAAGTTTTGATAAGGAAAAGGGCGGCGAGGGGAAAGTATGAGGAGGGCTAGGAAGTTTGAAGTTTTGAAGCGGTACACAGCTGCGGGGTAAAGTATGAGGAGAGGGAGAAAGTATATAGTCTTTGATAAGGAAAAGAGCGCGAGGGAAAGTATGAAAAGTGCGAGAAAATATCAGACAAATAACATAAAGATCCGAGAAGGTAACGTAAAGCGATCATAAACAGAAGGAAGTTACTGAGAAAGAGATTAAGTTAGCATTAGTGATGATGGTGGTGGTGGTGATGATGGTGGTGGTGATGAATGGTGGTGGTGGTGGTGATGGTGGTGATGATTGTGGTGGTTTTAGTGTTACTGGAACCCATGTTTGGTATCCGACACCATTTTTTTAATCTCTCTGTAATATGAACTCTCTCTCTCTCTCTCTCTCTCTCTCTCTCTCTCTCTCTCTCAAGGACACACACCTATACATAATATTACCGTTTGAAAGCCATTTATTACTAAACCCGTCCATAACAAAGTGTGTGTATGTATGTATGTATGTACGTGTGTGTGTGTGTGTGTGTGTGTGTGTGTGTGTGTGTGTGTGTGTGTGTGTGTGTGTGTGTGTGTGTGTGTGTGTGTGTGTGTGTGTGTTCAAAGCCAGTTGACGTAAAAGCGGCGGAAAGACGTGGGAAAAGGTTTTACTCAGAGTCCAAAGGGAAATGGAAGAGAAAAAATAGTTGAAAAGTTGAAAAAAATGAGCTAGAGACATGACCAGGAGGAAGAAGAGGAGGTGGAGGAAGAGGGAGGAGAAAGAGGAGAGCCAGAAAGAAGAGAAGGAGAAAAAGAGGAGGAGGTAAAGGAGAAGAAAGAGAAGGAGGAGAAGTATACATGGAAAAGCAGGCAAGGGAATTCATCTTGGCTCTAAACGAGGCTGCCCGCTTTACGTGTTAATCAGCTTGTTGGGTGCTTAAGTAACGTGCAGAGTTGATTAAGGCGCTTGCTGTACATACGGATGGGTGCGTTTGGAGGAGGAGGAGGAGGAGGAGGAGGAGGAGGAGGTGCGTTTGGAAGAGGAGGAGGAAGAGGAGGAGGAGGAGGAGGAGGAGGAGGAGCCTTTATCCATTATCAACAGGACGTGTTCAACAACCCCTCCACTGCCCTCCATCACCCCCTCTGATCTTACCTGTCAGGCATAAAAAACTGAAAACCCTCCAACGACCCCGACGGATACTCTCTCTCCAGCAGACAAAATATTCTGTTCTTACAATAATCTCAGATAGCTAAAGCCAAACTAATTTTTACTAAAGGAGAAAGAAATATACAGGGCAACTATAGACACATTAGAAGAACTTCAGTAACAGGTAAGCTACTTGAAAATGTAATTAGAAACAAAATTGCAAGTTACTTATGAAGTCATTCCTCATTATGTATTCACAACACAGAATCTGAGATAAGAAATCCTCTCCCTTCAGTCTACTAATCTTCTGTAATGAACTCTTCTCAGGTAACCAAATTACTGAACGTAGTATATCTGGATTTTCAAAAAGCTTTTGATAAAGTTCCACACAATAAGTTATCTCACAAAATCAAGAAACTATATAAGTGTTGTTGGTAAATAACACGAAAGGATCGCTAATTGGCTGAGCAACATGCAGCAAATGGCGGTGATTGACGGAGTGGCCTCAGAGTGGGCGCCTGCCCCCAAGGGCTCTGTTCACGGCCCAATACTTTTCATAATGTACACTAATGATGGTGAGGTTGGATTCAATAATTTCATTACTAAATTTGCTGACGCAAAAAGACTATCTGTGTAACTCTCTACGTAAATAATTATATCTCTCATACATACCATACATAAAAACATACATACCAACAAACAAACATACATACATACATACATATATACATACATACATACACTCATACATACATACATGCATACGTACATACATACATACATACATACACACATAAGTATATACAAATATATATACATACATACGTACATACATTGATTAGTGAGGCATGTAGAAAGTTAAATATGAATAACTTACTCTCGCGCGCGCGCACATGCACACGCGAGCGTGCTTTAAAAGCAAGAGTGTGAGGTTATTTCAATATACTTCTCTTGGGAATGAAGGCAAAGAGAGAGAGAGAGAGAGAGAGAGAGAGAGAGAGAAGGAGGAAAAGAGAAGGAGGGGAGAGGGGGGAGAGGGAGGGAGAGAAACAAGGCTTTATTACTTTTGGGAGGAAAGACTTTGTAGCTTTTGTATACACTCTCTCTCTCTCTCTCTCTCTCTCTCTCTCTCTCTCTCTCTCTCTCTCTCTCTGTGTCTATCTATCTATCTATCTTTCTAAATTTGCCTTGTCATCTATGTATGTATGTATGTATGTATGTATGTATGTTCGAAAATCTTATGTGTTGAAATAAATAGAAAGTCACATAATTTTCTCGAGTTTTAAAAATTCATGGTTTCTGCCAAAATTTTAAGAGGAAAAGAGAGAGAGAGAGAGAGAGAGAGAGAGAGAGAGAGAGAGAGAGAGAATATATAAATAACATAAAGGAGTAAA
Source organism: Eriocheir sinensis (assembly GCF_024679095.1). NCBI lineage: Eukaryota > Metazoa > Arthropoda > Malacostraca > Decapoda > Varunidae > Eriocheir > Eriocheir sinensis. The sequence continues at coordinate 1,165,475 of NC_066556.1, read as the reverse complement.
AAATAACGATTAAAAATTCCAACACATACATAATCTCTCTCTCTCTCTCTCTCTCTCAACACAGGTAAGTATAGCGTATGGGGATAGGGAAAGAGAATAGGGAAGGGAAGGGAGGAGGAAGGAAGGGAAGGGAAGGGAGGGGGCAGGAAGGGAAGGGAAGGGAGGGGGAAGGAAGGGAAGGGAAGAGAAGGAAAACGAAGGGGAGGGGAAGGAAGGGATGGGAAGGGAAGGAAAGGAAAGGAAAAGAAAGGGAAAACAAAAAAAGGAAGGGAAGGGAAGGAAGGGAAAGGAGGGGAAGGGAAAGAAGGGAATGGAAAGAGAAGGACAGGGAGACGAGGGAAGTGAAGGAAAAAGAAGGGAAGGAAATGGAAAGGTAGGGGAAGGAAAGGGAGAGGGAAGGGGAAGGAAAGGGAGATGATGGGGAAGGGAAGGGAATTAAATCGGCTTTTTAGGGAGGTAATTGTTGAATGCTCTTCCCCTTTATTGATCAATGCTTGCTACGGGGGGGGGGGGGGGAGAGAGAGAGAGAGAGAGAGAGAGAGAGAGAGAGAGAGAGAGAGAGAGAGAGTGTGTGTGTGTGTGTGTGTGTGTGTGTGTGTGTGTGTGTGTGTGTGTGTGTGTGTGTGTGTGTGTGTGTGTGTGTGTGTGTGTGTGTGTGTGTGTGTGTGTGTGTGTGTGTGTGTGTGTGTGTGTGTGTGTGTGTGTGTGTGTGTCTGGGTACGCCTGTCAAGATGTACTCTGCCGCACACACAAACACACACACACACACACACACACACACACACACACACACACACAGATATGAGAGTCGCCACATTGTCTACCACTCATCCACACACGCACGCACACAGCTCATAAAGAAACGCACATAAATTCGCACACACACGCACGCACGCACACACACACCGATCTATACATGCACACAAGCACAAGAGCCGATGTACACACACACACACACACACACTCACACACACACACACGTAACAAGGTAATTTAACATAACTTCAGTTCTCTCGTTGAAAAATATATACACATACACACATACACACAGTTCTATTAATTCATACATACATACATACATACATACAAACAGACAGACAGACGGACAGACACACAGGATATTAATAGAAAGGCAGACAGACAGACAAACAGACACACACACACGGCCTGAAAAAAATAAGACAGACAGACAGACAAACAGACAGATAGGCCGGATGTCAAAACCCAACCCTTTTGCAATCAGCGAGATGAACACACACACACACACACACACACACACACACACACACACACACACACACACACACACACACACCAATAAATGCGTACACAAATGCTTCTACACTTGCCCCTCCCTGCGTGTGTGTGCGTGTGTGTGTGTGTGTGTGTGTGTGTGTGTGTGTGTGTGTGTGTGTGTGTGTGTGTGTGTGTGTGTGTGGGAGGGAGGGAAGGGGGGGAGAGAAGGAAGGGGATGAAGGAAGGGGAAGGAGAAGAGGAGAGGGAGGAAGGGGAGGGGGATATTGATTGCCTTGAATGTTCCTCTTTCCTTCACCTCTTCTTCCTTCTCCTCTTCCTCCTCCTTCACATCCTCCTCCTCTTCCTCCTTTTTTTCTCCACTTTCATCCTTATCCTCTTTGTCAATATGTGTTTACTCTTTATACATTTTGCTTTACTTCCCTCCCTTTCCTCCCTTCTTTCTCTCCCTCCATTCTCTATCTTTTATTTTTCTCTCCCTTCCTCCATTTTTTCTTTTACCTTCCTTCCTAGTATTCTCTCCTTCTTTTCTCTTAATCTTTCTTCTCCATTTTTCTTTTCCTTCTCTTCTCTCCATCTTTCTTCCTTCCCTTCATTGTCTCCCTCCTTCCTTCTGTTTTTCTCTCCCTTCCTTCTCTCAATCTTTCTTTACCCTCCTTTCCTTTCTTTCTCTCCTTCCCTTCATCTCCCTTTTTTTTCTTCCTATCTCCTTCCTTTTCTCTCCTCTTTCCTCCATATTTCTTCTCCCTCCCTTCCTTTCTTTCCCTCCCTTTCCTTATTTATCCTCATCCTTCCTTTTATCTTTCGTCTCCCTCCCTTCCCCTTCTTTCTCTCCTTCCCTTCCCTTCTCTCTCTCCCTCCCTTCCTCCATCTTTCCTCTTCCTCCCTCCCTCCTTCCCTCCCCTTCAACAATCTTCTCAAGTTATATTAGTTATTAAAGTCACCTTGATCAAGTCTTTAAAAAAAAATCCCCCTTCACACACACACACACACACACACACACACACACACACACACACACACACACACACACACACACACACACGCACTTACTCATTCACACTATCTATCTACTTATCTATTTATCTATCTATCTATCTATCTATCTATCTATCTATCTTTGTTAAGGAAAAGAGAAAAAAATCTAAGTTATTACGGATCCATTAATTTAACTTTACTAGTAGGTAAGCTAATTGTGGGCATAATTAAAAGCGAAATTGTAAGTTATCTAGGAGGTCATTTATTAATTAAGAATCCACAACACGGCTTCCGAAACAAGAGATCCTGTTTGTCCAATTTACTGACTTTTCATAACGACCTCTTCTCAGTTTACGACGAAGGCAAATCACTGGACGTGGTTTATTTGGATTTGCAAAAGGCGTCTGATGAAGTTCAACGCAATGAATCACTTTACAAAATTAAAATAAAAATGAATTAAAGATAAAATACACAGATGGATTGCAATATATATTTTTTTCGTTACTCTCTCTCTCTCTCTCTCTCTCTCTCTCTCTCTCTCTCTCTCTCTCTCTCTAATTGTTTCTCCATTTCTGTGTTTTCTGTTTTGACTCTAAGTAAAAAAAAAGAGAGAGAGAGAGAGAGAGAGAGAGAGAGAGAGAGAGAGAGAGAGAGAAGAGTGTGTTGTTTTTTCTTCCATTCGACTTGCTTAAGATTGAAGGAAAGGTAGGCGAAGAAAGGGAGAGGGAAGGGGGAGGAGGGAAGAGGAGGGGGAGGAAGGAGGGAGAGGGGAAGCAGAGGAGGAGGAAGAGGAGAGAAGGAGGGAGGGAGGGAGACAAAGGATTCTGTCGTTTCTCTTTCAAAACTCTCTCTCTCTCTCTCTCTCTCTCTCAAAATTCTTACATGTGCCACTGACGAGAGAGAGAGAGAGAGAGAGAGAGAGAGAGAGAGAGAGAAAACTGGAAAACGTTGGGAAAGGCCTTTATCCACCCGTGAAAATATAGTAATGACTGAAAATGATGATGATGATGATGAGGAGGAGGAGGAGGAAGAGGAGGAAAATGATGGTGATGATGGCGATGTTGACGAAAATGAGTAACATCAAACAATAATTAATGAAGGTAATAATTGTGTTTGTCTGCCTTAAATGCCTAAAATAATGGCTTTTCGATGTTTAAATTGGTGAGTTAATCTTGTGGTACCGTCGTCGGCAATGATCGATATTATTACACGCTTCCGACTTCCACATCGGGTATTTCCAAAGGCTGAAATATAGTGTAATCGGGTTCTAATGAGTAGTATCGTAGGTTCATATAATAGAAGCTATGTCACACTACCACCAGGGTCATAAGAGTACCCATGGAAATGCCCAGAAATCCTACGAAAGCTTTGTTAAATATGTGAGATTATGGAAACTTTATTCTGGTTCTAATGAGTAGTTTCGTAGGTTCATATAATAGAAGCTATGTCACACTACCACCAGGGTCATAAGAGTACCCATGGAAATACCCAGAAATACCCCTCTACCACTAACACATTCACAATCATTACAATCATCATCATTATCAAAATCACATTAACCTAACCTAACCTAACCTAACCTAACCTACACGTGTTTTATTAGTATAGTTATCCTGAAAGTCATCATTAGCAATACTTATATCACTAACACATTCACAATCATCACAATCATCATCATTATCATTATCAAAATCACTAACCTAACCTAACCTAACCTATCCTAACCTACATGTGTTTTTATCATAGTTATCCTGAAAGTCATCATTAGCAATATTTCTATCACTAATACATTCACAATCATCACAATCATCAATATCATCACCATCATCATCAAAATTACAAAGTTGTTCAAATCACCTCAAAAAAAATTACCTTCACTATTATTTTTTTTTCTCCCTCTCCTCTCTATCTCTTTCTCCATCTTCCTCCTTCTCCTCCTCCTCCTCCTCCTCTTCCATATGCTCCATCTGTCTCCTCATTCTCCCTTACCTCCATTTCTCTCTCTCTCCCTCTCCCTCTCTCTCTCTCTCTCC
>NC_066556.1:1051210-1153710 GCF_024679095.1 Eriocheir sinensis | reverse complement strand
GATAAAGGGGAAAGAGAAAAGATTGAAGGAGAGAAAGAGGAAAGGAGAAACATAAGAATTTGCATGTTCTAGTGGAGAGAGAGAGAGAGAGAGAGAGAGAGAGAGAGAGAGAGAGAGAGAGAGAGAGAGAGAGAGAGAGAGAGAGAGAGAGAGAGAGAGAGAGAGAGAGAGAGAGAGAGAGACAGAGAAGAAAAGAGGAAAAGGAGAGAAGAGAGAGGAGGGAATGTGCAGGAGAGAGAAAAGGAAGGGATTGAAAGTAGAAATGAAAAGAGGGAAGCTGGAGAGAAGATAAAAATGGGGGGACATCAGAACTTAAATGTGATAAAGGGAAGATAGAAGGGAGGGATAAACGAGAAGGAAGGGGGAAAGAGAAGATGAAGTGGAGGGAGTTGAGGAAAGGGGGAGGGAACATCATCTTCCCTACCATTATCTTGGTTAGGCGCGGCGATGTTACCCAGGGGAGAGCGAGGGAGAGGAGGAGGAGGAAGCGGCAAGACAAGGAGCAGGGTGATAGGGAGAAGAGGAGGAGGAGGAGGAAGAGGAAGATGCGTGAAACTCACCACGTGGAGATGCTGCCTGCGTGTGTGCGTGCGTGCGTGCGTGGGCGGGAGAGGGCGGGAGAGGGCCACGTGTCATCCACCTGTGATCCTCTCCCGGGAGGGGCGCCGCTCCCTCCCTTGGCACTCCCCCGCGACACCCACGCCTCCCCGCCCTCACTGCCGGGGGTGGGGGGGCTGCCGGGGTGAGGGGGAAGGGGGGCGGCGGTCCCTTGAATCAGCTGTCGGCGTCGTGGGTCAGTGTGCCGCGCTGTGGCCCGCTGAGGCACCGAGGGCCACTCCGGCACCACACACTCGCCGCCCTGTTGCTCGGCGCCGCTCGAGGGCCACCTGGCACACACAAACACATGCACTGGGGACTCGCGTGCTGGGTACCGATGCCCCGTCCCCGCCCCGCCCCGCCCCGCGCCCCGCCGCAAACCCAGGCCCTGAATTGACCTGGGGCACCACTCTGACCGGCGGAGGAGGGAGAGAGAGAGAGGAGGAAGGAGAAGGAAGGAGGAGGAGGAGGAGGAGAAGTGTGACAGTCACTCGTCGAAGCTGCAGCCGCCCCCGCACCGCCACGACCGTCACTGAGGCGAGCCAGGCTGACACTCCACCACCACGGCACCACCACCACCACCACCACCGCTCAGAGCTGCCCCTGCGTCGACTTGCCCTCCTCCACCTCCTCCACCCTCCACCACCTCCTTCTCTCTCGTCTCCCCCTCCCTATCCTGCCCCGGACGTATAAACTCCAACATAATATTGATCCCCGGCCCGGCTGAGCGCTGTCCCGTCAGCCTGAACGGTCCCTTTCGGAAAACCGCCCGTCCAGCCCCGTGTTTCCAGAGGCTTGTGGACGGTTCTGAATATCTTGGGTCAGATCAACTAGTTAGACAGGCAACATGCATCCCTCCCTGACCTCTGACCTGATGGAGAGGAGGAAGAAGAAGAGGAAGAGGAGGAGGAAGAGGAGGAAAACAAAGAGAGGATGAAATCTTAGAGAACCAGATGGTGAAGGTAGAGAGGAAAAATTCGGATTAGCGCGGGAGAGAAGGAAGGAAGGAAGGAAGGAAGGAGAGGAGAGGAGGAAGGAAAGGATGAAGAGAGAGAAGAGGGAGGAAAAAAAAAGTTATTGATATTTTGAAAAGTCCGCCAAATTTAAGGAAGTCATTAATACCAGAATGAATATTACCCCCCTCCTCCTCCTTCTCCTCCGCCTCTCCTCCTCCTCCTCCTCCGCCTCTCCTCCTCCTCCTCTTCCTCCTCTCCATTATTATTTACTACCTTCATCACATGCACCACCACACCCACCACCACGCCCACCACCACCACCACCACCACCACCACGCCCACCACCTCCACCACCACCACCTCCACGGCTTTTATCACCACCACAATCACCTCCACCACCGCATCCACATCCAGGGTATATGAATATGGAGAGAGAGAGAGAGAGAGAGAGAGAGAGAGAGAGAGAGAGAGAGAGAGAGAGAGAGAGAGAGAGAGAGAGAGAGAGAGAGAGAGAGAGAGAGAGAGAGAGAGAGAGAGAGAAGGGTGACAAAGTATGATTAGTAAGCAAGAAAAAGAGATAAAAGAAAAAGGAGATATGGAAGAATTAGATAAAAGGAAAGAAAAAGACAGAAAGAAAGAAAGAAAGAAAGAAAAAAAGAAAGAAAGATAGATAGATAGATAGATAGATAGATAGATAGATAGACAGACAGACAGACTGACAGAAAAAGTAATAAAACAGCGAATTGAATTAATGGATAAAAAAAAAAGTGAAAACGAAAGAGAGAGAAAGTAAGGAAAATAGACAGACAGACAGACAGCGAAAGGAAGGAAGGAAGGAAGGAATCAGAAGAAGAAAAAAAAAACAGAAAACGAAAAAGAGAAAAAATAGGAAGAGGAAGAGAGAAACAGACCATGAGAAAGGAAGGGAAGGATGAAGATGGGAGGGAAGGAGGGAGGAGGGGGGAGGAGGAGGAGGAGGAAGTAGAAACGAAGAAAGAGAAGGTAGTGAAGACAAAAAACAAGAGAAGACAATGGAAATGAGTGGAAGAGGCAAATATTACCATGTATTGAAGACAAAGGAGGAGGAGGAGGAGGAGGAGGAGGAGGAGGAGGAGGAGGAGGAGGAAGAAGGCGAAGGTGGTGGTGGTGGTGGTGGTAGTGACTCAGAAGCCCCCAAAAAAGACTAATAAAAGAGCAAAGAAAAAAATAAGTAAAATTAAAAGGGAAAGAAAAAGAAAATGTTAGAGGAAAAGAAAGGAAATAACTAGAAAAAGGAGAGAGCAAAGAAAGAAATGAGAGGAAACAGAAGGAAAAGGAAGGAAAATGTGAGAGAAAGAAAAGGAAAAAGAAAGAAATTGAGAGGGAAGAGAGAAAGGAGAGAAAGGAAAACGAAAAGGAGAAGAAGCAGATAAGAAAGAAGGAAATGGAGAGAAAGGAAAGAATATGGAGAAAGGAAAGATGAGAGAGAGAAAAGAACAAGGGAAAGGAAAGAATATAGGAGAAAAGAAGGGTAGGGAGAGAAAAGAAAAGGAAAAGAAGGGAGAGGAAATAACATAGGAGAGAGAGAAAAAGAAGAAGGAAAAGAAATTAAGAAGGGGAAAAGAAAGGAGAGAAAAGAAAATGATAAGGAAAAGTAGATGAGGAAAAGAGAGAATGGAAGGAAAATAAGAAAGTGGAAGGGAAAAGAAGAAAGTTAGAGGGAAAAGAAGGGAAATGAAAGAAAGTTAGAGAAAAAGAAGAAAAGGAAAGAAATGGGAAGGAGATAAAGATGGGAAAATAAAGAAAGTAGGAAAGAGAAGAAGGAAAAGGAAAAAAATATAGCAAAGAAAAAAGGAAAGGACAGGAAAAGAAGATGGAAAGGAAGAAGAGAAAGGAAAGAAAACCTGCGAGAAAAAAAAGAAGGAAAGGAAAATGAAGAGAAATTGAAGGAAAGAAGAAGGAAAATGAGAGAAAGAAAGAGAAGGAAAAGGAAAAAAATATAGCAAAGAAAAAAAGAAAGGACAGGAAAAGAAGATGGAAAGGCAGAAGAGAAAGGAAAGAAAACCTGAGAAAAAAAGGAAAGAAGGAAAAGGAGGAAAAATTGAAGGAAAGGAGAAGGAAAAGGGAAATAAAATGAGTGGAAAAAGAAAAGAAGAGACGAAATTAAAGGAAGAAAACGAGAGGATAAAGAAGAAGGGAAAAAAAAGCCAAACGGGTCGGAAATAGGAAACAAAAATGAAGGAAATGAAAAAAAGGAAAAAAAAGGAAAAAAAGAAAAGAAAATTGAATCGCTATACACAATAGAAACCACGCAAGCACTTTTTTTTTTTTTTTTGGCTTCTTCAACGCAGCAGGAAAAGGATAAAAGGAAGGAATTGGAAGTATAGTGAACGAAGGAAGGAAGGAAGGAAGGAAGGAAGGAAGGAAGGAAGGAAGGAAGAAGAGGAGGAGGAGGAGAAGGAGAAAAAAAATGGAAAAAAAATAAAACCTGAATTAGTACACTATGTAAGAGGAGGAGGAGGAGGAGGAGAAAAAGATGGAAAAATAAATTAAATAAAACCTAAATCTCTACACTAGGGACGACCAAGTAGGAAGAAGGAAGAAGAGGAGGAGGAGGAAAGAAGGAGGAAGAGGAGGAGGAGAAGGAGGAGGAGGAGGAAAATAACATGGAAAAGTAAAATGAAAAAAGAAACAAAATAAAATCGCTATATACTACATAAGCCCCACGTCCCTTCCTCTTCTCCTCAATGCAACAGGAAAACAGGTCCCCGAACACTCCTTCCCCATAATAGCCACACAGGTAAGCCAAAGACACCGTTACTCTGTGCTAATTGGGGTGAAAGGGTAAGGCAGACGCGACTCCGTACTGGCGCTGTCTCCTTCCCTTTAAAATTAGTCACACTGGTACTTTCCATTTTCTATTCTCTTCTTTTCATCCAACGTTCTTATGCTCTCTTAAGGGGTTGGACGGGCTATGCGTCTCCCTCTTGCTTCCCATGCTAATTTTAATCGCTACCTCCATGCTCAGTGCTCCTCTCAACTCGCGAACTGCTTGCTTGCATCCACCCTCATTTATTTAATTTAGTCCTCATTTTCGTTTTTTTTTTTTGTTTTTTTTTTACATTGTTGTCGCAGCTTTATGCTATTGTGATGTAGAATATCTCAAGAAGACGATGATGGCTTTGTTTTTTTTCTTCTTAATATTAAGTGAAGTTGGCAGGAAACTGGATGGGAGTAAGGAGTGTGAGTCGTCAGTTTTGGATGAAGTTACTAAAGTACTTGGCTTGGGCGCAGCATCATGGCCGCTGGACTAGTTACAACGCCGACACATGCATGGCCTCGATGCGCACTCTAGCTTATAAAACACTGCCCCAAGCACTTGTATTATTCACTTGTATTATATTGCTGTAATACAGTATATGACTTTTGTAAAATCATACAAAAATCTATTAACAGATGTCATGTACCAAACATCGTCCAGGAGGCGCCGTTACAAAGGCAGACTCCGACCCAACATCACCAATGGCCTGCAGCCCCAAAAAAAGAAGTAACGTTACGAAGACAATGGCCGACTTACGAAGTTCGTAAACCTTTAGGGAATAGCCTCTGGCGTTACCGACTCCACAGGGACCTATGAACTCCCTCAGCGAGTCCGCTCAGTCCGGCCCCTGATCGTGCAGCATCTCCTTCACACTTACATCGAAGGTTAGGAGATAAGTTTTTCACAATCCTCATTTTTATCTAATCCCTTTGATTTGTTGACCTCGTTTGACCATGACCTGTTGGGAGAAGTGGGGTGTCGACCATCCCATCGCATATGAAGTTAAGTTAGGTCTCATTTGGTTAGAGTTATTGGGGGGAGCTGACAGGGGGCAGAGCCTCTGCTGTAGGTTAGGTAAAGTTACAATTGTTATGTGTAATTGATTTCAATAGGCACTTGCAATTTTGCTGCTGTTCTTTGGACTCCTTCAGTGGTGGTGAGCCGCAGCTTTTGACTGCTTGGGCCAGCTAGACGCCTGCACCGGCCACCCAGACGGATCTTTGAGTATGGCTGAAACCACATAACACACACACACACACACACACACACACACACATGCTCGCACTTTGTTAGTTAGTTAGTCAATATTCCGCTCCAATAGCTCAGTTGGTTATAGCTCTGCACCGCTAGACTTCACAGCCTGGCAGGTATAGGTTCAAGCCCCGCTCAGGCAGGGATTTTTCCGCTGATGAGGAGTGGTTACTGTTCCCCCTTGAGCGAGGGGGACGGGGTGCATGGTATATGAAATCCTGCCAGTACCCACAGATCAACTATAATGAGCCTTGCTCATGTCAATGACGAGTCCAGCTTGTGATCAGGCCATGGGTGAATTACACACCTGGGAAGTGGGACACAACCCACGACTGACACCCATTACCCATGCACAAGGGGCACAGATTAATGGAGACTGCCTGTCCATCCCCCCTCCGCCTGGGAATCAAATCCTGGACCTCTAAGTTGTAAGGCGAGCATGCTAACCAGTACACTACGGGGCTCTGTTTTATGTGTTAGAAACTTTGGTTTTTATTTAGAATTGAGTAGTCTACGGTGTTTCTGCGACTAAACTTAATTCACTTGAGTACTTTCATAGCTGATTTTCCAGTGGAACAAGAGTTATGTTCACATGAACAGGTGTTATAATTTACCCAAAAATTAATAATCTATATGTCTGAACTAGAGCATTCAGATCTACTGCATTGTCCCTGAAACTTTTTTTTACGTCCCGGCCTGTAGCGCCAGTAGGCTTTTTTGTTTCGGCCTGGTGGTCGGCCCAAGTCCGTCATAGCACAGGCAAGTGTTTATAGTGGTGCCATCTATTCTTGGCTCATGCTGCCCCTCAGAGCTCATTTTTTATTTCCCTTGGATGGCTCCTCTAGAGTCAGGGTTTATGGGTGGTCTTCAGGACAGCATGTGGGTAGTCTGACTGAAAAATCCCAGGTGGAAGTGGTGTATTCGAACCTGCATTATCCAGGATGTGGTGAATGTGGGACCAGCACAGTAACCACTCAGCCACCACCTCCCCAAATTTAGCAGTTTATAAAGTATTAAATGGCTTTATTGTTCTTGTTCATCAAAAGATGCTGGAGCAGTGTTCGACCAGTCTCATAGATATTTTAGTTTCACTGCTAGTAGTACATTTACTGGCCACCCAAAAGAGGTGAATTTGATCTTATTGTGAAGCTTATTAATTGGTCCTACTTTATCAGACTCTGCATAAAAACAATATATGCAGATTAAGAGGCAAAAAAAATTAGTGCAATTTAGCCAAAATCAAAAAAATGTATACTTTACTTGTAATCTTGACTAAAATGGGATTGAATTTCAGTAAGTCAATGAAAAAATAGGGAGGGATAAATTATATTGCTGCTGGGACTGTGTGGGGAGACAGCTGAAAAAGATATTGCTGTGGGGAAAGATTTTTTTTGGAGAATATGACATCCAAGGTGCAGATTTTTCTTTTCTTTTTTTTTCTTTTTTTTTTACGTCTACGCCTATAGCACCGGTAGGCTTTCTTTAGGGGCCTGGATGGTGTTCGGCCCCAGCCCGTCATGGCGCAGGCAAGTGTTTATAGTGGTATTGTTTTCCATTACAGGAGGTGCCAATAAAAGGCCTGACTACAAACAAGTCACCTGTAAAAACAAGATTGAGTGTGGCTGCCTCCCAAACCAAGACCCAAGAAAACAGAACAGATCCTGCCATTTCACTACCATATCATCATCACTGCAGACCCTTAGTTTCCCAAAGGACGAGATGACTGACTCCCTGCCACAGGTGCACCAGCAGGAGGATGCAGGGCTGGACACCAACACGAGTGGCCACGACAAGCGGGCACAGATTGCTGAAGGTGGCAAGAGACTCAAGGGTAAGCAGAAGAAATAACTTGCTGTTGGTGACTCCAGCTACAAAGGAGAGAGGAAGCCTGAGTGTTTGGGGTGTGGAAAAGGATTCCCTCAGAGACTAGGCTCATGTAGTTTTCCATTTTGTCTCCGAAGAAACAGAGTTCCTCCACCTTTTCTGTGTTGCATTTCTTTCATACTCTCCACAATATTATCACTAAGTTTTCACTCTCCTTATTTACTCTTATGTTTCTGTTACATCACACAATCATTGCCAATTAGTCACACAATTTCTGCCTTTTTGTCCATGCTTTGAGTCTTGGATATTATTAATCACTTTCACTTTTAACACCTTTTCTGTATATACAATAATACGGACCTATTTAAATGCCGGCAGTGATTTACATGAGCACCAACGAGAAGCCAGTAAAGAGAAGGCGACCTAATTACTCAAGAGATGAAGTCTTCGCCCTTGTCACAGGAGTCAGAAAGAGGTGGCACATCCTTAGTTCAGTCTCATCCACCCTAACTGCTGCAGACAAACAACAGGCATGGGAAGCTGTTACTAAGGAAGTCAACGGAGTGAGCCGTGTTGTGAGGAGTGTGGACGAGATGCGGGTAAAGTTTTTTGACTTCAAGAGCGCCACCAAGAGAAAGATGATGGCCTTGAATCTAAAGCTGACCAGCACAGGTGAGAATATTCCCTCTGTGATATCTTAATGTGTTCGCTGCAATTGGCACGGATTTAGTTTTCACTGGTAGCCTGGTAATATATACTCCCAGGTCTTTCTCTGCTTCTGTGGTGGATAGTGGAGTGTTTCTAATGTGGTATTGGTATGCTGGATATCCTCTCCCAAGGTGCATGAGTTTATATTTTTCTTCAGTGAATTGTAGCAGCCACTTTTTGTTCCATTCCTGTAGCTTGGTGATGTCTTCTTGTAGGAAATCTGCAGTCAAGGGGTTAAGACCTGAGAGTTGTCTTGATAACTCTTCCAACTTTTTCTTTATCCACTTCGGCAACATCCGCAGTCTTTGCTCTGATTTCTGTTCTTTGGAGCACCATTGAAACGTAGTCAAATGTAACTTAGCCACTTGAATAGTAACCACTACTAAAATAGTATTATATCAAAGTAGAAATAGGAAATAGATTACTACTTCAGCAGTAAAAGGTTATTGTTTGGTAATTAGAGTTTTGATTTAAAGTCAGTTTATACACAATACCATTTTACGTTGTAGTATTTACTCATGTCTCATTAAATTTTGTACAGGTGATGGCTCTGTAACATCGCCCAAATTCTCAGAGGCTGAGGAGGCAATGGCACAGCTGCTGGACTGTGAGGTTGCTGTGCCCATGGGAGCAAAATCAAAACCACAGCGTCCACTACCGCATCCTGTGTCCTCAGGTAAATTATACTATGAATTCTGCCTCATTCTAACCTCTGCATTTGACAGTAGCCCATGTAACATCAGTCTTTATGGTGAGTTATTTTCACTTGATTTGTTACACACAAGTTTATATATAATAGAAATGTGTGATATGTTATTTACTCTTGTTTAATTGAATTTCGTACAGGTGGTGGCTCTGCAAAATTGCCCAAGCCCAAAGATTTTGAGGTGTCACGGCTGCAGGACTCGGTGGTCCTGGAGGGCTTAGGATACCATTTAGAATCTGAGTATTATCTACGGCATCAAGGTAAATTATGTTACGAAGTGTGCTTCACTCTAACCTCTGTGTTTGACTGTAGCCTACATTTTGCTCTTTCAGCATTTCAAAATACCTACCTAATATTTCTTTTTGTTATTATGAAGTGCAATCCCCATCACTTCTTTTTTTTTCTTTTCTCTCTCTCTTTCTCCTTTTTAAATTCTGTGCTAGAGATTGATCTTCAAGCCATGCCATACATCCAGCCAGTGCTGCTGCAGGCAGTCAAGTGGAAAGTTCTGCCTCACACTCATTCTCTCTGCCCTGCTGATTTGACCATGTGTAAGGCACTGATAGGTAGAGTTACATGTAAGATATGCAGTGTGTTGCAATAGGGAGGCGATGGCTAAGTGGTTAGCGTGACAGTGCCGCGTCCAGGAGGACACGGGTTCACATCCCGCCCGGTGCCACAAGCTGAGATTTTTCAGTCACCGCTGAGTGGCCTAAGACTGCCCGCATACTGTCCAGAAGACCACCTAGCAACCCGGATTATAGATTCTCTCACTAAAAGAGAGGGTCAGCGATGAGCTCTGGGAGGGCAGCATGAGCCAAGCAAGATGGCGCCACTATAAACACTTGCCTGTGCCACAGTGGGCTGAGGCCGACCATCAGGCCCAACCAAGAAAAGCCTACCGGCGCCATAGGCAGAAACATTATAAAAAATAAATAAATAGATAAAATAAGGACTGAACATTATAATGCTGATCTTGCTGTTTGAGAGTGTCTGCTGGACCTACACCGCCACCTCACCTCACCTCTCCGAGCCCTCATGAATCCTGAACCAGGTAACTTACGGATCAGCTCTTTATTTTGTATCATAATAGAACTATGCTGAAAAGTCTTGCACTAATATATTTCTACTTGATCATAAAGAAAACTTCTGATGTTACCATGAATAAAGGTGACAAAAATGCCCTAATTGACACGAGTATATGTAAACATAGACCCCACTGAGCATTCTTCTCAGATGATATGAAGGCTAGCAATGAGTCTATCTATCTATACCTCTGACGCCCTGCTCCCCCACTGGAACTTCCCTCTAGGGTAGTGGCCGCAGCAGAAGTGTCTCATCTCTCCCTGTTCTGGCACTCCCTCTCAGCACACTCAATCCCGCTATTTCCAACTCTCTCGTTCCTATACTCGCTCACCCTATTGATCCACACAAGTGACACCCCCTCCCTCAATCCTTCCCTCATACTCTCTCTTCACAAATTCATTCTCCTACATTCTCATCACGTGTCCAAACCGTCTCAGCGTATCGCACTTTACCCATTCAACCACTCCCCAATCCACTCCTTTTGCTGTCACACCCATACCAAACCTCTCATACATGCTTTCATTACTTTCTCCATCCCATCCTGAAACACCACATGCACCTCTTATATACCCATTTCCACTGTACATATTCTTGATTACTGTGCTGCATTCTTTGTCCACTTCTCTCATGCATACGACAAAGTTGGCAGGATAATACTGTTCCTTATTCCCCTCTTCACCTCCATGCTCACATGTCTTCCTCTCATAACTCTCCAATGCACCTACTACCTGTCTGCCCTTTACTGCCTTTTCCCTCACCTCACCTTCCATAATTCCATGCTTACGTAAAACTATCCCCAAATATTTATACTTAGTTACCTCCTCCGTCCTCTCTTCCTCCAGCTTTATCCTACATTTCATTGTTCTCTCTGCTCTAACTCTATGGCTTTGCAAAATCAATGGTCTGCTCTCTTGCCCTCTTGAGTACCATAAGCTTACTCTTTCCAGCATTCACTTTTAGCTTTCTCCTCTTACACACCCTGTCAAACTCATCCACTATCCACTGCAGCGTCCCCTCATTCTCTGCCAACAATATTGCATCATCTGCAAACAGGCCTGCCACTAATGACTCCTCTGTACCTCTCACTTTCAGCCTTTGACCTAGCTCCCCCCACTCTGGCTTTCATTTCTCTCATGCAGCTGTTCTTGTTCACATTAAAAAGCCATTGTGACTTCACGCACCCCTGTCTTACACCAATACCAAAACTCTCACACAACTCCCCATTCACACTTATAAAAGGATCTGATCCCCTCCAGCAAATTCCCTCCCACATCATTTATCCTGAGAACATTCCATAAACCTTTTCTGTCAACCCTGTCATATGCCTTCTCCAGGTCCATGAAAGCAGCAAACAGCTTCCTATCCTTCTCTAGGTACTTTTCAACTAGCATTTTCAGTGCAAATATTTGATCTACACAATCCCTCCCTTTCCTAAAATGAAGAATGAAGAATGATAAACTGAGTCAGTATTTATCTATTTTCAGATGTATCAGCAACCTCCACTACCAGCCTCTACAATGAGAGAGGTCATAGACCACGTCATATGCAACTACCTATGTGTTCAAGTGACACAGAAGAACTTGATGAATACCTGTATGCTGTGGATGAAGCCTACTCTCCACACAAGTCAGAGGAAGGTGTGTAGTGATCACAATGTAGGCTACTGTTCTTCAGTCCCTCCTCACAGTACAGCAATAAGTTCAATAAAAGTGCCTGCAAAGAAAGTTAGCGACTATTATGAGCAAAACAAAAGTTTTAGTGAAAATAGTAGGCTATATATATTATATTGTACATATTCTACTTAAGTTATTGACATAAAATTTAAATTCAAATTTAAATTTAAACAAGTTAAATATTTCAGTGGAATCTTCTGATGAGAATGAAACTCCTGAGGACACAGTTGTACTGCACATTGACAGCTCAACCGTAGCTTCCCCACTCAACTCCCAAACCAGACCCAAGACTGGGCAGAAAAGAAT
Organism: Eriocheir sinensis; assembly: GCF_024679095.1. NCBI lineage: Eukaryota > Metazoa > Arthropoda > Malacostraca > Decapoda > Varunidae > Eriocheir > Eriocheir sinensis. The sequence continues at coordinate 1,141,803 of NC_066556.1, read as the reverse complement.
CTCCAGGCTGTACTGGGAACATATTCATTATGATAGAAACGAAGCACCTACGATTCCCATCTTTGATGCCCGTAACTACAGTGGGAATGGGGAGGGTGGCATATCTCTTCCTATAGACCTATTCAGGAGATTCTTCACTGACAACCTAATTGATATGATTGTTGATCAGTCAAATTTATATTCAGTTCAAGAAAATCCAAACAGACCTTTAAATCTAGATAAGCTAGAACTAGAACAGTGGTTAGGGTTATGTTTTCATATGTCTCTAAGTAAAATATCCGATATCAGGTTGCATTGGTCTGTAGGATATGAAAAGTTTAGTTCAGTAATGCGCAGAGACAGGTGGGAGGAAATAAAGAGCAGGTTCCACCTTGTAGATTATTCACAAACAGACCAACAGGACAAATTATCAAAGGTAAGACCCCTACTTGAACACCTGAGATCAAAGTTCAAAGAAATCCCCATGACTGAATATTTATGTGTAGGTGAGCAAGTGGTACCCTTCAAGGGGAATCCATCTATGGAGCAATATATTCCTGAGAAACCACACAAAAGAGGGTGCAAATTTTTTGTTCTGGCAGACTGTATGGGGATGGTATATGATTTTATACCATATACTGGTAAAACAGAGCCTGTAAATAATCCAAATGTTCCAGATCTGCAAGGAAATTCTAATTCAGTACTCCATCTTGCTGAGTGCATACCTCCATTCAAGAATCATAAATTATATTTTGACGATCAGTTCACCTCTCTTCCTCTTTTAGATCACTTAGCTTCTCGTGGTATATGGTGTACTGGAGCTATTAAAGAGAACAGGATACCTAATCTGACATTCATGTCAGATAAGCTTCAAGCTCTTGGGCAAGGCTTTCATGATGAATGGGAGACAAAATCTGAGAGTAATAACAAAATAACAGTTCTAAAATGGTTTGACAACAAACCAGTTCACCTTGCATCTACATTTGCCACTTCATTCCCATTAGATAAATGCACAAGGTCTGAAAGAGAGATGAAAGAAAGAGTAGAAGTCCCTAGACCATTCATTGTCAAAGACTACAATACACACAGGTTTGGTGTTGATTTGCATGATCAGCTGATGTCTTATTACGCAATGTCATTTAGCTCCAAAGAATACTACCAAGGCCTAATATTTCACATGATAGACATGACAGTAATCAACTCATGGTTACTTCATAGACGAGAGGCAGATCATCTTAAAGTGCCAAAGAGAAAGCAAATGTCCCTTTGTTTATTCAAACTCAAACTTGCAGATTCTCTTTTGCTAGGTGGAAAAAGTACAGTAAAAAAGAGGAAAGTGTTCAGTGATGTGGAAGCTGCATTCGCTGCTAAAAAGAGAGCTGGGAAAGCAACTAAGCCAATTCCGGATAAAAACAGAAGACTAGATATGACTGGACACTTCCCTACAACATCTAATAAAAGGGGTTTATGTAAGCTGCCCGGATGCACTGGTAGGGTGTTAATGTTCTGCACGAAATGTGAAGTTAATCTATGCTGTGAATCAAAGAGAAATTGTTTTCTAGAGTTTCACACAAAATAGGCAACAGGGAAGAGAAAGCAAATTTTTTACTTCATATTTTACACAAAATAATAATTTAATTGGAATTTTGCAGAAATGTAACATTTCAAATAGAGGAACACCATTTCAATTTTATTTTTCTTATGTTTATGTATAGTGTAATAGGAATACTGAATACTTGTGATATGCAAAAAAAAGTTGTTGTGTGCCTTAGAGGATAATTTTATCCCATTTATGGAAACCATATACATATTTTCAATAAATATTTGGAATAAGCTTGGTATGTTTTTTTACCAACTAACACAGTACTATTTAAAGTTGAAACAAAGTTTTCATGGTAATGAAGGGTTAGGAAGTAAAAGGTTAAGCCATTCTTTCCCTCCACCTCACGTAGTAGGGGAATGACTCACTCACTTGGAGTATATGGGTTATATTTTCAGGCCCCCGCAGAGTACGCGTTTCATGTAGCCTACATAGTGGGAGATGCATAGTGGCCGTGCCTGCTGTATTTCACAAGCCTTCAAGACTTAATTCTTTAGTCAAACTTGTTACAAGGATATAAATCTGTAAATATTTACCTCACATAATTTTTTTTCCCAGATCTTTCATGCAGCTCCTTAAGTATAAATTTTCTAATCCTGCAACAATTATGTCCATCTGTAGTATGGTACTCATTTCACTGGATACTAATGATTATTTACTACTATGCTGAATTATTCCTCATTAGCATGAATCAACTACAAATGTAACATTCATAATGATGACTTTGTTTCAGCTGCTAAGAAGACTGCTGCGGACAGCTTCGTCGAAGTGACGACCGAAGGACACAGCAGTGCCACTGCCGAACACAAGTATTCCTCATCAAGCTTAGCTAAAAATGCAGCCTTAGTGAAGTCATCTCCACCTGTTGCTGAGCCATCCTCTCCAGCCTCTCCTCAGCCAGATCCATCACCTGCCCCGCCTCACCTCATTCTGTCACGACCAGTGGCAGATCACCATGCCACTTTGCATCATGGCAAAAGTCCCTTGGCACCAGTGAAGTGTGCTTCACCACAGCCATCACCATCTCCCTCTCAAGAATTGCCATTTGATGCAGGTCACAGCAGGCAGAACACAGACATGGTTGACTCTCCAGTAACACCTCGAATGACTGAGATCCAGCAGGATCTCCTCACCGAACTGAGGGGCATGCGTGATACCATGGAAAGAATGACTTCATCCTTAGAAATTCTAGCCAGTACCCTGTTAAAATATGCAGCCAAGGAGTCTCAATAGTCCAAACTTTTTAGCATCTATATTTTCTTGTATATCTTTTTCTTTTGATATGGAAAGGTTAGTTTAGGTTTAGGAATGCAAGCTTTGTTAAGATTTAAATAAATTTGTCTGCATAACTTTTCCCTTATTTACCTTATTTGTTGTTTTCCTCTCCTAGTCAAGCTGCTGGGCTCTCTTGATTCACAGGTGACATCAAGTGCACACCTTCATACTTGCACTCAAACTTATTCTCATGTAAAAAGAAGTATACTTTAAAGAAAAAGGTTGAGTGTAAATGGATAACATGCCCGGTCCAACCCTCCAGCCACAGCACAGCCTCTTGGAACCTTCTCGGATCCTATCAACCATTTTGCCCCTGATTTCAATGACACTACTTCTATCTCTCCATCACCCCAAGTTCTGGAACTCTAAGCTAAGTGCACCACTAGTAATGGCCAATTTTATTTGTCAACCTGAGGTAGGAGCTAGGAAGCTCAGCAGGTAGTTCATGCCTTATGGTTATTTATCATACGTCACTTCGGGGTTCTCGTATTCTCACCCAAATTTAATTTTCCAATACATGTGGATACCTCGCATATTTTACACAAATGTATTGAGTGATTCTAAGGTATTGTGAAGAAAATTCATCAGTGATTATAATCCAATAACAATGAATCAAACTGAAATTCTTATTACTGAAAAAATGGTACAACAAAGTACTAAGGCCTATGTATATGCTCTATTTTCCTCCAGGGCAAAAGTAAGGGTTTAGAGAAGACCACATTGGTAGAAAACTGTCTTTACCATATTAAAAGGACATCAGTACCCCATGGAAATGAAGATTGTGCAACCTTATACATTAGGATATTAGATAAAGATAGACTTATGACCCTGCCCATGGTCCATGGCTTATTGCTTCCTAATTAGTTATAAAAATCTCATAAAACAAGTAGTTGATAATGGAAATAGTTGTCAAGCGATGTTACGCATATACAATTAAACAAAATTGAATGTGTTAACCATTATAGAGTGAGTTGGGTGCAATTCTAAAGTACTAGCAAGACCTATAGGTTGGTATTATAAGACACTTTCGCTTCTCACATCAACTATTTCTAAAGGTCAAAGAGGGGGTCAGTCGGGTTCTAATGAGTGTTTCTTTAGGTTCACGGTACAGAGGAAGGGTCAAACTAACACCAGGGTCATAAAACTACTCCTGGAAATGCATACAACTTCTAAGAAAGCCTTGTCAAATATGTGAACTTGGACAACGAAATGTTTAGTAATACGGCCCATAGAGTGCCAGAACTGTTACCTACACAAATCTTTTAACAAGGTAAGCCTATGAGACCGTGGCCTTGATGAAACAGAACACACACGCACACACAACTCCTGTTTTTTCTCTTCCTTTATTTCATTCTCTTCTTCCTCATCCATTAAAAAGCCTCAAAGCTGCATTAAAAAGCAGCCGGGTCAGCTTTCAAAATAGGACAATTATAAACGTTGCTTGACATACCACAGTTCAAAGTTGGCGCAGTGTTGGACAGCTCTGTAGGACATGGTGGTTCTTCTTTTGACCTGTCCCGCTTTCTATCGTTCTCCATGGTACTTCTTCATGCACTTCTATACTTCACTACACATACTTTAGTTGATTGATTGATTGTTTATTGTTGCAAGTAAACAACAAAGGAGAAGGGAGGAGCATGCCATCCCAACCCCCAGGCAGTACAGAGTGTGATTAAACAACTAAGGGCCGTATTTTCAGACACCATCGCTTCTCACATCAACTATTTCTAAAGGTCAAAGAGGGGATCAATCGGGTTTTCATGAGTGTTTTTTAAGGTTCATGGCACAGAAGAAGTGTCAAACCACCACCAGGGTCATAAAACTATCCCTGAAAAGCCCTACAGCTCCTACGAAAGCCATGTCAAATATGTGAACTTGGGCGACGAAATGTTTAAAATTACGGCCTTAAGGATATATGTGTAAGCAGCACCAGGAAATTAAAAAGACATAATGGTAGTTGCTTCACTGTGCACAACTCAAACACTTCATTGAGCTGTTTGTCTGAGCTCCACCACGCGCCGCGCACCTCATCGCCTGCTGGGGCTGACATATTAAATTTCCTTCGTACATACACTTACAAATATAAGTAGAATTGCTTGTATATAAATTTCAGTACGTATAGTCCTTCCTACAAGCAAGAAGCGTATGAAAGAATGCAATACAGACATACATCGTCGAGAATCAGCCCTTTCGGCCCTATACAAACATCTCCTTTTTCATTTTCCTGTCACGTATATTACTTTGTATAGAAATCATTACATATAACCCTTCCTGCAAGCATGATGTATGGGAAAATGCAATACAGACATACATCGTCGAGAATCAGCCCTTTTGACCTCATACAAACATCTCATTCTCCATTCCCTTGTTATGTATATTAGTTTGTGTATAGAAGTCATTACGTATAACCCTTCCTGCTAGCATGGAGTGTATGAAAGAATGCAACACAGACACATCATCGAGACAGCCCTTTTGACCATATACAACCATCTCATTCATCATTTTCCTGTTACGTATAATTGCTTTCGTATAAATTTCAGTACGTATAAAACCCTTCCAGCAAGCATGGAGTGTATGGGAGAATGCAATACAGACATACATCGTCAAGAAACAGCCCTTTTGACCTTATACAAACATTGCATTCTTCATTTCCTGCTGCGTATAATTACTTGTGTATAAATTTCAGCACGTATAGCCCTTTCTGCAAGCATGGGGTGTATAAAAGAATGCAATACAGACATACATCGTAGAGAACCAGCCCTTACGACCTTATATACTAACCTTATTCATTTTCCTGTAATATATATTAGTTTGTGTATAGAAATCATTGCGTATAACCCTTCCTGCAGACATACAATCATATGTCATCAAGAATCATCCCTAAGGAAACAGAAGGCATTTTAATCAACCATTTTTCGTTACGTATATTTACTTGCGTTTAGAAATCACGTATAACCCTTACTGCAGACATTCAACCATACATCATCAAGGATCAGCCCTCTCAACCGTATATGTGTGTCTTCGTATGGCGGAGACACTGTATAACGGGGTGTATGGTACTGTGTGTGTGTTCGTGTGTTGACTTTATTTCCACACCACCTTGATTTGAGGTAAAAGTCTTGGTGCGTTTTTTTTTTCAAGAGGTGTCCCCCGTAGGCCTAATCCTCTTATTTGGTCAGGAAATTAATTGTTAAGAAAGAGTGCACGTTGTTATAAAAGCACATGGGGTTGTAACAAAAGGGTACAGAATTGTTTTGAAAGCATACGTGGTTGTAACGAAAGTGCGCGGTGTTGTAACAAAAGCTTGCGGGGTTGTTTCGATCAACAGTGTATGGGTTTGTTGCAATACCCAAAATCCGTAGAAATTGTAAATAGCCGTAGCAGCAAATATTGTCATGCAGAAACCATATATAGTTGTTAATAGCAGTAGCAGCAGCAAAAAGGTTAATGTGAATAGTCGAAGAGGAAGTTAGGTTCAAAAGCCATAGATGTTGTTGATAGCCAATCGCAGCAGCACCAAAGCTGTTACGATACTACCATTATGCCAGATTAATACGCTCCCCTTGTGTATTTTCCCATAGCACTTACTTAAAATATATCCCACTCCCACTAGTAGATATGTAAATATATAGTTTAGTGCACACACTTACAAATATAAAACCCAGTACCTTTTGCTTAAACTATACCACCTAAACATACGTAAATATATCGCTTCATACATATACTTACAAATATAACCCAGTAACGTACGCTTAAAATGTCGCATCGTACATATACTTACAAATATAAGTATAATTGCTCGTGTATAAATTTCGGTGCGTATAGCCCTTCCTACAAGCAAGAAGCGTATAAAAGAAAGCAATACAGACATACATCGTCGAGAATCAGCCCTTTTGACCCTATACAAACTTCTTGATGAATATTCATCATTTTCCTTTCATGTATAATTGATTTTATAAATTTCAGCACGTATAGCTCTTCATGTAAACTTGGAGTGTATATAAAAATGCAACACAGACACACATCATCGAGAATCAGCCCTTTTGACCTTATACCATTTTCCTGTTATGTATATTAGTTTATGTATAGAAATCATCACGTATAACTCTTCCTGCAGACCTACAATCATATGCCATCAAGAATCATCCCTAAGGAAACAAAGCATTTTAATCAACCTTTTTTCGTTACGTATATTTACTTGCGCATAGAAATCATCACGTATAACCCTTACTGCAGACACTGTATAACGGGGTGTTTGGTACCGTGTGTCATTGCCACAGTACGAGGAGCAACAACACAAAGCAGATTTTATCTATAGCGCATGCCAGTTCCTACGCCTTTTGCCTGGCCCATGCTGCCCCCCAGTGCTTCTCTTAAATGGAGATGCTGAAGTTGGGGTATATTAAAGGTCTGGGCAGTACATGGGTAGCAGAAGTAAGGGTTGCGATAGCCGGAGCAGCAGTGCACACTTACAAATATATAACCCGAGACTTCATAGATGCGTAAACATATCGCGTAGTACGTACATGCATGAAAATATAACCTGGTACTTTAAGTTTTAAAAATATTCCTTACAACACAGATATATACATATACGTCAGAACCTTTCCACTTCATTCTTCTTATGTATGGTTTAGTAGCTACTTTTATATATTCCCATGTACCTTAATATTCCTTGGTAACTTGTCATAAGACGTATAACCCAGAGGCCAGGGAATTGGTACCAGGGAGACTGGGGGAATAAGCTGCTGTTCAAGGCAAGGACTGGAACAACAAGTAAAGGAGAGAAGCAGAGATGAGAAGAACAAAAACTGCAGCGTTTGTACAGGGGAAAAAGAAACAAAAAGAGCACCTGATAGTGGCCTGTGACAGGTATGAAGAGGAGAGGCAAAGGCTATTAGCATCTGTGGTGGAGATCATTGGGGAAGAGGAGTGGCATAGCAGAGTGGAGGAGGAAGACGGAGGAATAAGTACCGTGTTAGGACCATAAGGATGTAAAGAGGAAGCAGTGAAATTAATACCTCACACAAAATTTTTCTTGGCATGTTGCTGCAAAAAAAGATCTGAGCATGTAGTGAAAGTTGAGTGAAAAATGTAATAATGGAAAATAGCAAAAGCGCATAGGTAGGCAAATCAGGGAAAGAAATGGACAGAAAACCTAAGTTCAGGATGAAGTGCTCAGTATTACAAGTGAATAAAAGGCAAGGCAAGGCAAGGGAAGGCAAGGGAAGGGCAGGGCAAGGCAAGGCAAGGCAAGGCAAGGGCAGGGCAGGGCAAGGAAAGGTCAGGGCAAGGGAAGGACAAGGCAAAGACCAACGCACAGGGCTATATATGGCCAGCCAAGAAGACGAGACGCACAGGGCTGGCCAGCCAAGAAGGCAAGGTCAGGGAACGCACAGGGCCAGCCAGCCAAGAAGACGAGACGCACAGGGCTGGCAGCCAAGGCAGGACAAGGCAAGGGAAGGGCAGGGCAAGGGAAGGGCTGGGCAAGGGAAGGGAAGGGCAGGACAAGGGAAGGTCAGGGCAAGGGAAGGACAAGGCAAGGGAAGGACAACGCACAGGGCTATATATGGCCAGCCAAGAAGACGAGACGCACAGGGCTGGCCAGCCAAGAAGGCAATGTCAGGGAACGCACAAGGCCAGCCAGCCAAGAAGGCGAGACGCACAGGGCTGGCAGCCAAGGCAGGACAGGGCAAGGGAAGGGCAAGGCAAGGGAAGGGCTGGGCAAGGCAAGGCAATTAAGTCAAGGCAAGGGCAAATTAAGGCAAGGGCAAGGCAAGGCTTAAGCATTCATCCTGAACTTAGGTTATCTGTCCTTTTCTTTCCCTGATTTGCCTGCCTATGCGCTTTTGCTATTTTCCACTATTACACTTTTCACTCAACTTTCACTACATATTCAGATCTTTTTTCCCCAGCAACATGCAAGAAAATTTTTCGAGTACAAGGGAAAGGCAAGGCAAGGCAAGCGCACCACCACCACCATCACGCACCACCACCACCACTATCACATACCACCACCACCACTATCACATACCACCACCACCACTATCACGTACCACCACCACCACTATCACGTACCACCACCACCACCACCACCACTATCACGTACCACCACCACCACCACCACCACCACTATCACGTACCACCACCACCACCACCACCACTATCACGTACCACCACCACCACCACCACCACTATCACGTACCACCACCACCACCACCACCACTATCACGTACCACCACCACCACCACCACTATCACGTACCACCACCACCACTATCACGTACCACCACCACTATCACGTACCACCACCACCACCACAATCACGTACCACCACCACCACTATCACGTACCACCACCACCATCACCACTATCATGTACCACCATCACTATCACGTACCACCACCATAAGTCATCGGCGCATGGCCTAAGACCACCCACATGTTGTCCTAAAAACCACCTATCAACCCAGACTCCAGATTCTCTCTATATAAGGATAAAAAAATGAGCTGCGGGGAGGTAGAATGTGCCAACTAAGATGGCATCATTATAAACATTAACCACACCAGGCCCCGCCAAAAAAAAAAAAAAAAACAGGTCCCACAAAAAAACCCACCAGGTCCTACAAAAAACACACCAGGCCCCACCAAAAAAAACACCAGGTCCCACCAAAAAAAACACCAGGTCCCACCAAAAAAAACACCAGGCCCCACCAAAAAAAACACCAGGTCCCACAAAAAAACACCAGGCCCCACCAAAAAAAAACACCAGGCCCCACAAAAAAAAACCAGGCCCCACCAAAAAAAAACACCAGGCCCCACAAAAAAACACCAGGCCCCACCAAAAAAAACACCAGGCCCCACAAAAAAACACCAGGCCCCACCAAAAAAAAACACCAGGCCCCACCAAAAAAAACACCAGGCCCCACCAAAAAAAACACCAGGCCCCACCAAAAAAAACACCAGGCCCCACAAAAAAAGACACCAGGTCCCACAAAAAAACACAAAATCCCACCACAAAAACACCAGGCCCCACCACAAAAACACCAGGCCCCACCAAAAAATACACCAGGCCCCACCAAAAAATACACCAGGCCCCACCAAAAAAACACCATGCCCCACCAAAAAACACCAGGCCCTCAAAAAAAAAACCACCAGGCCCCACCACAAAAACACACAAGGCCCCACAAAAAAACACACAAGGCCCCACAAAAAAACACACAAGGCCCCACAAAAAAACACCAGGCCCCACCACAAAAACACCAGGCCCCACCACAAAAACACCAGGCCCCACCACAAAAACACACAAGGCCCCACAAAAAAAAACACCAGGTCCCACAAAAAAAACACCAGGTCCCACCAAAAAAAACACCAGACCCCACAAAAAAACACCATGTTCCACAAAAAAAAAACACCAGGTCCCACCAGAAAAACCCACCAGGGCTCACCCCCCAAAAAAAAACAGGGCCCACCAAAAAAAAACCCACCATGCCCCACCAAAAAAAAAACACCAGGGCCCACCACACCCACACAGTATAGATGGGCCACTATCACCCACACCTTCACAGTATAAACACAGTAACACATGGGCCTCTAACACCGACACCCACACAGTAAGAGACGGGGCACTAACACACCCACCCAGACACACGGAAGGAAAGAGGTTGGAGGTGGTGTCAAGAGAAAAGACAGACAGCGAAAGCTTAAAGCTCTGAATCAGCTACCTAACGTCACCTTCTGAAGGAAATAACCCGAGACGTGCTAAGCGAATCCGAAACGAGCCATCCAGAGGGAACGAAACACATGAGCGGGAGCGAACCACCAAACATACACAAACTACTTCCTCCCTTCTCCTTTGTTGTTTACTTGCAACAATAAACTATCAATCAATCAATCAATTATTCACCACACAACCATAACAAATATCACTAGCCTCCCCCCCCCAACCCCGTGAAGCTACTAAAAACTGAGAATGGATACAAAACGATAATAAAAAATGGGATAAATCAAAGGAAAATGAAGGAATTGAACTCTTAAAATGTATACAAACAAGCTGTACTGCCTGGGGGTTGGGATGGCATGCTCCTCCCTTCTCCTTTGTTGTTTACTTGCAACAATATACTATCAATGAATCAATCAAGCTGACTACCCACATGCTGTCCTAAAGACCACCTGAACTCCAGATTCTCTAAATGAAGATAAAAAAAAATGAGCTGCGGGGAGGTACAATGTGCCGACTAAGAAACATAAGAACGAATTAAAAGTAACCAATCACAATCAGGAATGTTGGGGCAATTAAGGTAAACCACAAAGGACACGACACATCACAAATAAGGTTACAATGTATCAACTATTGCCGGGGGATGCCATTACAGTGTTATCTCTCCCATCTCATTGCAGAGGTGTTTCGGTTCAGGCCGGACTGGAGTGGGTGGGAGTAGGGGAGAGCCGGTATGATTCAGATACTTTTTAGAAAAATATTTTTAGAAAAAGAAGTTTCAGTAGTAGTGTAATTTTGTTGATCTCAAAATGTTCCTCCATCCTTTGGCTCTTTCGGCTGCTAATATGACACTCGTAGCTATTTCCAGTTTTCAGATGTAGGTGGTGAAAGACAAGTTTCTAAATCGTCCGAATCATCCCCACCCGTGGTGATGGTTCGGCCAGGGAGGTGGGATATGGTACGGACACTGACTCATAATACTCGCCATAATATTAATATAACTTAAGTTTGATTGGCTAATAAACAAGATTATATCTTCTACAAAACATTTATATAAGGACAAAGTATCCTCTCAACATTTAAAGGAAAAAAAATAAAAGGAGAACTATAAGAAATATCTAAAAACTTTTGGAAGCTTCCTTCTCTTCTCACAAGCATACTATCTGAATATAAATCAACCAAATTAAAAATGTGTGGTCACACTCCTTTTCCAGCACAAGAGCCTCGGTGGTGATCGTGTTATACGGCAACACCTTCGCCGAGCATCGCTGCGTCACCGAAATAACTTACATCTCGCTAATTGGCACGTTTTTGAAGCGAGAGCTTACGATACACCCTGACAATATTACATACGAGATGCAAAAAAACTTAAATTAGGACTTGCATCGAAAATAACAGCTCTGAGGGCGTGGTTATCCCTTTGTGGGCCAAGGCAACAAAGTTTTGCACATTTGTAGTGACGACTAGCCTAGCCTTTTATCTATAGCCCAGCCTCAGCCGCATCACCACCAGATCATAGGATGCACTAAGCCTACCATAAGTGTGGGTGCAGATACTTGATACCTGGGCATAGTGATTTGTATAGGGTATGAGTATGGGATTATTCTTCATGCACTGTAATCAACTGACATTTTCTCCATCCAGCAGAGTGAACCCAAGTGTCCCACAACATTGGCCTGTTTGCCTCAGTCTGTTTGGCTTCCAGGCTAACGAGTGACCTTGATGTCTTCACACTGATGACTCCTCCCAAGCTCCAGGCGCCACCATCAGGTAAGGCACGGGAAGTAAAAATTAAATAGAAAATGTTCAAACACGTAAAAGGGGAAGGTGGAATAAGATGACAGAATGTGCTATTGAAGTATTTGTACAAGAGTGATCTCATACTATTTAGACGACAGGTATATTTCTTTTTCACCCCTCTCATGTAATATATCACCTCATGAAACAACATATATTTTAATGACCAGTTTATTATATGGTTTTATATATGTACAATAAGTAATAATACTAACACCACAAACTGATGATAAGCTGCATCAAGTTAGAAGCATTTTGACTGCACTCATTCAGACTGATGGTACAATGAACGCAAGTGGATGGTGTATGACGCGACAGTGAACAAGGGTCACACAAGGGAGGAGTGGACGGAGAGGGGGATATCATCACTCTGGTTCACATAGCTCAGTGCTGGGAGAGAGGCTAGGTAGTGGATAATGTGCTAAAAGGTGGATGCAGTGTGTCATTGTGTTCCTCTCACTGTGACGCTTGAAGTTTTCTTTTTAAATCTCATCCAAGGCTTGCAAAGGAGGGAACAGAGTCTACTGGAATCTAGCTTTTGTTGACTCTTCTCCTTCCCATGCCACCCTCTTACATTGAATTTCCAAATGGAGCAGAGCATCAGATACATTAATACAAATATAGTTAAAGAATAGAAGTGCTGAAAAGAAGACTTAGCAATTTCTGTTCATCATTACAGTGGTACATATCTGTTTATAGCTAGTGGTGGTTCATGATGGAAACAATGTCATCATCATCCATTTATCAGCTTTTTTATTTTTTTATATGGTGAGGTTAGACATATGATAACCATCCTCAACTGTCTCTGTCAAGTGTTTCTTCCTAATTAACACCCAGAGAAGCTAGGTCCTCTGCAACACATCTTCAGGTATTTGTTCTGCCTGGTTGTCCATGGCCAAGCACGATACCAGCTATACACCTCAACATCCTTCTGTCACATTATATCAGTTCATCCTACAGTTTCTCAGCAGAGCCTGCACTTCCATTTATTTAACAACACAGATCTAATGCAAGTGTCATGTACCTTACCAATGTTAAACAATATCAAATTCATTAATGTTTGCTTATAGAATCAACTGGGAAAGTGGTGGCACATGGCATCAACAGTGGTGATGGTGGCAGTTACACCATTGGGAATAGTGCTGTTTGCATCCCACTTCCTGCTGCTGGTCTTGTTTGCACTGTTTGTCTGCAACCTCTTTGTTCCAGTGATATACACCTCCCTCCAGGGTTATAAACAGTAAGTAAATGTTCTTAAATGGTACTGATACACTAAGAGAAGTAGCTGCCTGGCACCTGGGCATAGACCTCTGTCATGAACACCATTTCATATGGAATGATCATCGCTACTTCACGCTTAAGTACACTTGTATCATGGCACTTATAACAGACTAGAAAGCTGCTCCACCAAACACATGTTGAAACAAAGTATCACAAGCTACACTACTCTCAAAGCTCTGCCATTACTCATTACATATTTTCCTTTCCAGGAGTATCTATGGACCATGGGGTGAAGCACACATAGAAGACAGATAGAAAATTGCCTTAACAAAATACACCAATTATTTCCCATTACATTGAAAGCTTAAGAGATATAAAAGGTATAATATAATATAATAAAGGTATAATGACTTTCAGTGACATCCTATATCAGGATTTCAATCACAGTATCTGTTCAACCTCATAGTCCTGAAATGACTCATTTTGTCTTATCAAGGTATGTATCTTTAAACACTGAAAATCTGAGACTTCCCCATTAGTTACAGAGCTAAAACTATAATCACTACAGGCTTGATACACTCAGCCATGCATTCACTTATTATCTTCCTGCAGGAGAAGAAAGACTGAAGAAAAATCTTTCTCTGCGAGTCCTTTGTTGCACATCAGCCGGTAGATCTGAAACATAATATATAAAATTATCTCAATATATCATACAAGGTCAATTTAAACAGACTTGAGGACATATTGTATTAGATATACAGACAGCATAATATCACAATATCAAGATTTTTGTTTGACAAACCTGATGAGCAAGAGATCCCAAAGGTGTTGGGCTCTGAGTACTTGTAGCCGCTCCCTGTGCCAGACCCAAGTCCTTGGCCATCAGTGCCGTTCCAAAGCCTCCCTAAAGGTCAGTAAGATACAATCATTGTAAGTATAGTAAATAGCAAAGCAAAAGATATGCTGCAGCTACTCCTATATAACATCATAAAGGTACTATAAAAAGTATGTTTTAAGAGCCTGCTTTCTTTTTCATGGGGATGTAGCAAATGAGGAAAAAAAATATTTGATCACAAATTAGCTATGAAAAACAGGGAAAAAGACAAAAAGAAAATTAAGTTAAATCTGGAGAAAACATAAATAAGGAACACAAGGGCTTGGGCATACCTGGTAGTTGTTTGAGGAAGGCACGTTGTCCAGAACACCAGGCACTGGGTTGTACAGCTCGCTGGCCCAGCACCTCCCTGTGGCTGTGTTGATAATGCTTGCCATGAGTTTTGGCTCCAAACCTAACCTGAAAAGGGGAATGATTGGGCTGTGGTTTAGTTACATGCAAAGATAAAAAGAGGAGATAGTCAAATATATTATGCAAATACATAACCATCCACAACATTATGAGTTTGAAAGGTAATGCATTCAGTCCCCACCTCACCTCACCTCATTCCCAAGTTCATGGTTTCTGCAGTTCCAATCATGGTGATAGCAAGGAGCATGTTATTGCAAATCTTCACTGCCTGTCCATTGCCCACTTGGCCACAGTACACAATATTCTTCCCCATGGCCGACAGCAGTACCTTGGCTGCCTCAAACTCCTTCTCCTCACCCCCAACCATGAAGGTGAGAGTCCCCCCCTTGGCTGCATTCACACCCCCAGACACAGGCGCATCCATGAACACGGCCCCCTTTTTGCTGGCCAGACCTGCCATCTCCTTTGACACCGTTGGGTCAATCGTACTGCTGTCCAGGATGAGTGTCCCTGGCTGCACTGACCTGGAATGTGGGTTAGAGGTTGCCAAGGTTGCAATGTACATATAAATGTTCCTTTACATTCATTTATTATCACATTACTAAATAATGAAACTTTTAACTTTGCTCAATAGTCAATACCCATAAACAGTGCTCTTCAACTTTTTTTTTTTTTTTTTTTTTTCTTTTATTATGCTCACCCTCAGTGTAGACATTATACCCTACTGCATTAACTTACTGAAAGACGCCTTTGTCGCCCATGTAGCAGGAGCGAACATGCTGTGAGTTGGGCAGCATGGTAATGATGCGGTCCACCTTGCTGGCCACCTCAAAGGGGCTGGAGGCTGCACTGGCCCCCTCATCCTCCAGCTTCCTTACGGCCTCCTCATTCACATCATACACAACTATGCTGTGGCCCTGTGGCAGTGAGGGACCAAGCTATTCATATGTTCCTAATATTAATTCTTGAGCTTTAGTGTTAATGCCTGACTCATCATGTGGAATTTCTGTATGACTGAAGTCGTAATACCTGGATATGTAGCAGAAGCCATACTGGGCCAAAGAGAGATTGATTTTAACACCTTTGGTTATATTGCTCCAAGGATCATAAAATTAATTAATCATAGTAGTAGGTACATCATCCTAAGACTATTACATCATCTTTAGTCCATATTTAACTGTTTCTCAGCCACTCGCAGCTTCAAGTTATTCTAAATAGACTGGTTAAAACTGCTACTTTACCTTGTTCAGCAGGTTGGATGCCATTGGTCCACCCATGTTTCCCAGGCCAATGACCCCCACACTGGTGCTGGACTTGTGGTGCAGCTGACTGACTGCAAGGACAAAATTAAGAAAGATAAGGAGTAAATCTTCAGCAAAGATTCAAAATTTATAATACAAATGATATTATTATTTAAAAAATAACTGTTTTGGATGAATCTAACCTTCATTTATCTAAAATTCAGTAGTTTTTAGTCCTTATCTATTTTAAAAGTACATTAAAACCATTAATATTTTTAGACTTTTTTTAAAGTTTTGTGAATGGCACCGATAGGCTTTCTTAATGGGGCCTGTTGGTCGGACCCAGCCTGTTAGTGGTGCAGGTAGTGGTTTTTATAGTTACACCATCTTGCATGGATCATGATGCCCCAAAGAGCTCCCTTTGATTCTCTTTAGAGTTTCAGTGGAGTTTGGGTTGATAGGTGGTCATCAGGACAGCATGTGGATAGTCTTAGGCCACTCAGCATTGACTGAAAATTGTAGGCTTGTAGTGGCCGGCGGGACTCGAACCTGGGTCTTCCAGGACGCCATCCCCGCACGCTGACCACTGCCTTCCATAGCAAAGTCCATTTAATCCAGACAGATAGTCGCCTAACACCATAAAACACTGTCGGCTTGATAAAACCAAGATCACTGTTATGTAAACAGCTGCCTTTTTAATACTTGCGCCATACTTAATAGATAATGAACATGTAATTTGTCTTAACTGCAGGACTGAGACACAATTTTTTGAAGCGTGGAGTGATTACACAATTACCACATAATGGGTCACATTACAAGACATTTCGTTGTCAAAATACACATATTTGACAAGGCTTTCATAGGAGTTGTGGGCATTTCCAGCAGTAGTTTTATGACCCTGGTGGTAGTTTTACCTAGGGTGACCACCCGTCCCTCAAAATACGGAATCGTTCCGTATTGGAGAATGAAATGGTGCGTTCCGTTTTGAACCAATACAGAACACCATTTGTTCCGTATTTGTCTGTCTGAATGGGCAAGCAGATAAAATTCAGCATTTTAAAGCTGCTGTAGTGATGGCCTTTTTTGGTCAATTTAAAAAAACAGGCCGTAAAATTATGTGTTTATCAAGGGTCGTCCTGAAAAACATGTACAGTACACAACCCCCCTTCCTCCTGCCTCCACGAGCAGCAGGCAACGGCTGTCAAGGCAGGGCAGGCCACAGAAATTTAAGGGTTACCATCCGTCCCTTAAAATATTCATTCTATATTAGAGAGTGAGATGTTCCGTATTTTTCTGATCTCAAGGTGGCAACCCTAGTTTGACCCAACCTTTAGAAATAGATGGTGTGAGAAGCCAAAAAAGTCTTTTAATACAGACTAATTATGTCATCGGGTGTAGTCAGAAATAGTTCCTCGACCTCGTTCCTGAGGCTGGTGCGGCTACACAATGTTTCTGTTACTTTACCCCATACCACGCTCGTCAACGTGTACCTGAGAGTGTTCTGCTTGTGCCGCGGGCCCAGGCATGGCGAGAGGCTGTGTAGAACGAAAAGAGTTTGGTCCGTGCGAGCGCCATCCGGCCACCGTGTTTGTTGACAGTGTGTGAGTGTTCATGAGCACCTCTAACAGGATCAATTTCTCTTTTTGTGTGTGTGTGTGTGTGTGTGTATTTGTGGTTTACAAGGCCTGAACTAAGCTTGGATAGTCCTGTCTCCTTGTCCAACCTCTCATTTAATAGTCACTCCCCGCCTCCACAATCTCCTCGATCCTTTAGAGTTAGACCATTCCATGCACTCATCTGTACTTCTGTATGGGAAGTTGTAGGTACTTTTTGTGTGTGTGTGTGTGTGTGTGTTTTACTTACAGCCTATGATGCCGGTAGGCTTTCTTGGTGGGGCCCGGTGGTCGACCACAGCACCTTATGGCGCAGGCAAGTGTTTTAAAGTGGCGCCATCCTGCTTGGCTCATGCAGTCCCCGGGAGCCCATTTTTTTTTATCAAATCTAGAGAGTTGATCTAGAGTCCGAGTTCATAGATAGTCATGCAGGGCAGCATGTGGGTAGTCTTAGGGCAATCGGCGATGACAGAAAATTGTCAGCTTGTAGCCATGGGCAGGACTGGAACTCAGCAGGTCTTTCAGGAAGCCGCGTCCGCTCTCCGACCACTCAGCCATCGCCTCCTCTGTGTATGTGTGTGTGTATGGAAGGGGGGGTGGGGGTTAAGGTATACAGGGTATATAAGAGTTATATAAAGCCTTTTCAATGTCAATCTTTATCTTTCTTTGCTTCAGTCTTCTTTTTTTTTCACAGAAATCAGCCAATCCACAATAATAAAAACAATCGTCTGACAGTAGTTGTACAATGGACGGCAGGCTGTATGGCTTCAGGGCCGACAGCCAGCGCTCCTGAATTTCCTCCCTTTAATACCGTTCATAAAAATATTATTTTCTTGCCACGCTCCAGTGTCTCGCTCCGGACAATCGCCTTCGTGCGCGTGTCCCCCGATGGCTGCAGGAGGCTGCCCCTCGTAGTGTGTGGCGCGATGGAGAGCTTGTTTATGGACACCCACGCACACACACGCACATACACACACATCTCAATATTCTATCTAGTGCATGGCAGTTGATCCAAGACACAATGATACACTATTAATATAAATAAACGGAATCATCATTACCTTTCGAACCTCCATCAGCAAAGTAATCAGCAGGATACTTACTGTGCAGTACATACCTCTCCAACGATTGGAAACTAGAAATTAAGCTACTTAATCTTTTATAAGTTTTATAAGTCCTGGAGCTAGAGTATAGCAATGTTTTGTTTTTCTTTGTCCGTTCATGATAATGACAAATTTCCTGTGTAAAGTATAGCTAATGCACCTATCAATTTACTTGCACATTTGTTGGTGGTGCCGAGGACCTATACATCATTCGGCGATTTGCCTCGGTGGTCTGTTCCGTCACTTTTGTTCTTGATCTTTGAACTCTCATAGGCCAGAGAACCAATAACACCGTGACCTCAGAGTTGTTGACATTGTACGTAGGGTTTTGTTTTTGTTTTTTTCGTTCGGCCCATAGCGGACTTTTCTTGATAGGGTCTGTTGGTCAGCACCAACCCATTAGGGGCGCGGGCAAGTATTGTATAGTGGCGCCATTCTTGCTGGGCTCATGCCCCCACCCCGGAACTCCACTTAATCCTCTTGAGTTTCGCTCGAGTCCGTGTTGACAGGTGTTCGTTCATCAGGACAGCATGTGGGTTGCACTAGGCGATGACTGAAAATTGTCAAATTGCACATACGGCGAGCGGGAGTCTAGCTGGCCTTGCTTGCACCCGGGTCTCGGGATGAGAGACTCCATATGCCCACGCGCTGACCACCAAAGATTCTCGAGTGTATTCTCTTGACTCCTTGCTGACCACTCAAGCCACCGCCTCCAATCTCTCCGCCTCCCATTGCTCACCTTCCCCAGGAATTCTCGAGAAGCCTTAATTCATTGTGGCGGCGAAAGACCGCCTGGGACGACAGCTTGACACTGTAGCAGCTTACGTAACAGTATGGGTGTAAGAGTAGGTAGAAATACGAGAAGTGTATGATACAGACAAGTTAGTGATCAATCAGCCAAAGTTGAATATATCTTGTTGTTTTCGGGCTCGTCGTTCATCATATTAGATACTTATAACTGAGATAGCTGGTTATATACATACACCATTCACGATGTTTCAGAGACAAAAAATGATGTAAGAGCGTTCAAAAATAATTAATATCAGTAACGCTAACAGTAGGATTGAAGGAGGATAATAAAAATAAATAACAAAGGAAGATAAGACAACAGGTTTGGCAGTATTTTCTTTTGCTGAGGAATTAAAACAAAAATTAAAAAATGTCAAGAGGATGTTTACTGGGCGTCTTGGGAGACTTATTACCGAAAATGCGATGCGGATGGCTGCCTGTTGCCCGGCGGTGGCTGTCCCCTCCCATCTCTCTCTCTCTCTCTCTCTCTCTCTCTCTCTCTCTCTCTCTCTCTCTCTCTCTCTCTCTCTTTACTTTTAGATGCTGTTACATGTGCTTTATCATCATTATTATTATTATTATTATTATTATTATTATTATTATTATTATTATTATTATTATTATTATTATTATTATTATTATTATTATTATTATTATTATTATTATTATTATTATTATTATTATTATTATTATTATTATTATTATCATTATCTTCATTGTCACCCTAGCACAACATTGACAGTACTGATAAAAGGGTAGACTTTCAGTGTGTGTGTGTGTGTGTGTGTGTGTGTGTGTGTGTGTGTGTGTGTGTGCGCGCGCTAATAATTATCACTCAGTTACGTAACGACAACATCCTAGTAAAAAATAACTCAACATTTTGAAAAACCCTTACTATCCCCCTCATCTCTCTCTCTCTCTCTCTCTCTCTCTCTCTCTCTCTCTCTCTCTCTCTCTCTCTCTCTCTCTCTCTCTCTCTCTCTCTCTCTCTCTCTCTCTCACACACACACACACACACACACGCACCTAATGCAAAAAAAATGGATAAAAAAATCAGCAACGTTCTAGGAAAATCGGCGGCGTGAAGAGAGAGAGAGAGAGAGAGAGAGAGAGAGAGAGAGAGAGAGAGAGAGAGAGAGAGAGAGAGCAAGGAGTGAGTACGGAGCCCAACGTGACACTTCGTACGTAATAAGTAACGTGAGAGGAGTGTGGAGCTGCCTCAGGCCTATGGTGGGGGGGGGGGATAGGGAGGGGCGCGGCTTTATACAGGGAAAGGGGTGTTATTTGTTAAGGGGTAGGGCCAAGGGAGCAGAGGTAAGGTGGTGAGAGTGGATGGGAAGATTGATGGGGCGTTTCTGGAGGAAGGACGGGGTTGATTTTGTACAAGGTGACAGGAGGGAGCTAGTGGGGGTCTTATTGAAGGGGGTTGGGAGAAGGGACCGAGGCTGCGTATCCTATAGGCTCGTGTACTCTTGAATCCACGCAGGACAGGCAAGGTAGCGCCCCGCCCCCTAACTTTCTATGGCTCCCGCACTCCTCGCGCAGGGCACCGCCGAGGAGCCTCCCCAGACACCCGCCGTCGCTGTCATCTCCCGAACACTTATCAACATCGGTCCATTAGTCACCTCGCTCCAGCCTCCAGCAACCCTTCCATCCACTGTGGCCTCGCAAAAGGAACACCTGACTGAGAGGCACGAGTCCTGTTTGTTCGTGGCGTGAAGCTACTTCAAGACGCTGAACCTCTACTTGTCGCCGATACTCTGTAGAGAATGGACTGAATACTTCGCCCACCCGATACAAGATACTGCTGCTCTGACATCTTGATACATTACCCATTATCTGCTTTCCTCTCTGAAGAAGCGTTTCACAGTTGCCCTTCGCAAGAGGCACTAGCGGCGAAGCAAGGTTTGGTGGGGGTCAGTGAGTGCTGATGGTGCATGGCTGGCATGGCACTCCCCACCAGTGTGTCGTTTTCGTCTTGGACACAAGAGGAAGCCACCGAGGAGACGCCCCTGCTGTCCGTCCCCACACGGCCAGCCACAGCCACTCCCAGCGAGGGCCACATGACCAGCACCGCCACGCAGCTTTCCACACACGCCGCCCTCGCGCTGCACCACTTGACTGACATCCAGGAGGTAAAGGACGCCTCGGCTTCTGAGGATTCGCCGTCACCGGCAGCACCAGTCGCCGAAGTTGCCGCCCCCGTCCGGAGGGAAGCGTCGAGCAGCAGGGGCGGCGAGGGACTGTCCCTGCACGTGGCTGTGACCGCGGACACCACGCACTCTTCGCTGTGCACCGTCACGGACACACACCGAAGTCCTCACGCCTCCATCGTCACCAGCCGCGTCGTGTCATCTGGTGCAAGAGTGAGTTCCCTCGGGCAGTGCTGCGGGCTGTCGGTGATCCCCGCCCCTCAGCTGACAGGCGGTGCTCAGGCCCTAAACGAGGCGGGCGTCTCATCTAGAAAGTCGTCGCTGGAGGAACGACTCTCCAGGATTTGGTCAACATCGACGGAGTCCAATGCCGACTGTGAGGGTGAAAACTGTGACGGGCCAGATTTAAGGTGCAGAAAGTGCGGCAAAATCGTCTCTGTGCCTAAAACAGAGGAAAGCAGTGCGATGGCGGGTGTTAGTCAAGTCTTGAAAGGAGTAATCTCTCAATACAGTTCACAACACGAGTCGTTCAGACGCGGAACGCAGCAGCAGCCACAGGTTACTCTATCCCCCGCAGACCGACAACACAAGACTTCGCCGGCGAAGAAGAAAAATTCGCTCAACTACTCCACACTTCTCAGTGCTTGTTCTCGCAACATAAAGAAGAGAGGGAACCGTCGACAGAGCGTCGACGTCATTTACGCCCGGGAACCCACTGAGCCCGACATCGAAAAGATCAAGGCCAAACGAAGGCTCTCCAGACAGACCGACGTGTCCTCCATCGAACTCATGACCCTCAACGAAGGCAATGAGCTCGACGACGCCTCGGGGAAAGGGCCAAACTCCCTCAAAGCGGCGGACAACGTCGCCACCCTGCAGGTCCAAGGGGAAAACATACGACTGTCGCACTGCCAGCTGTCCCCGAGAGGCACGAGGATTCACAACCTGAGGGCCTCGAGTTCCACGGATAGCTGTCCCAGGGCCCCGTGGAACAGCCTGGAGACGAACTTCTCCTCATCGCAAGATGTGGAAGAAAAGTATATCATCAATGACACTCGAAGTCAGCCCATCATTCCGCAGACCTTCAACCTGGAGCCTCGGTCTAGTATTGACCCGGGAGAACTAGACACTGATCACGATGACGGAGGAACCGACCAGGAAGAACGGGTCAGCGAAGAGGAGGCTGAGAGGACTGCTACAGGCGGCACGAGACGAAGACGCTCATCTGCCAGGCCAATGCAAGACGACCAGCGGCCGGGGAGGTTCCTCAGGCCGGAAGACGAGCCGATGGTTTGGCAGGACTGGTCAGCCGAGGCCGTGGTGTTGGTCGCCCTCCTCGTTTACATCACCTGTAAGGTGCTGCGTTTCATGGAGTCTGTGATTCCGCGCCGCCCAGGGAGCAGAAAGTAGGAATCTGTGCCAGAGGCTTCTCTCCACCCGGCATCATTATCACGACCCTTCCTCTTGCTGCTGCAGCGCTATCCTTTTATTTTGCAGTCATACATTTCCCTTCACGTGTGGCAATAGTCTGTATCCATGGCCCAGTCCGTGGCTACGTATGACTGACTGCAGTGATGCGGAGGAATCGGAAGGGTGATGTTAATGCGTGGGTGTCCGGAGGAGGGGGGGAAGAAGGGGCAGATGCCCCCTCTGGAAATCTGGTATGTTTTCGTTTACACTTTCGTTTGCAAATTATAACAGAATTAATTTCTTTCAAAACCTTAGGAGGACACCTGCTGCTGCAGTTATTGGGAAATTGTGTGTGCCATTACCTATAATAGTAATTCACCGAGGAAAACATGAAATTTGATGTATGTATTTGTAGCCTAGAACCCAAACATTGGCTCTGCCTCGCCTTGGAAAACAATCCTGCGGACGCCACTGAGTTGCTATTATCCTGCGATGTACTAGGGGACGAGGGGGGGAAGACATGCAGAGTTTAATATGACGTATTTTTGTTCATTTTTATATTTTGACCTCCTCTTCGCCTCATGTACACACACACACACACACACACACACACACACACACACACACTCCGCTCCCGTGGTTCAGTGGATACGGTGTTAATTAAGCTTGTCGCCCGGTAAGCTGATACCCGCGTCTTGCTTAGATCAAAAGTTTTGTTACTGAAAAGGGACGGTTACAGCCAGAGCCGTCTTTACATTCCCCCTTGAATTGGTTGGAGAAAGGGTGTGTGTGAGGTCCTTTCTGTGTCCATGGATCAGTTAATGAGCTCTAAGGTCCCTACGAGAGGGTCCGAGCACCGAGAGGGTGCGGAGTGGCGATCACGAGTCCAGCATATGATTAGACCTTGGGTGAATAACACATTGAGGATTGACTGGAGCTATAATAATTCGATTATTTTCGGTGTGTGTGTATGTTTGACGTACCATATAATGGGCTCTTGATAATGTATAAAAAGAGAAACATGTTGTATACGAATATTACCCTACATCAAAAAGTTAGTTTGCAGTAAATGTGATGTCACCATATACATACTGTGTATATGTGTGTGTGTGTGTGTGTGTGTGTGTGTGTGTGTGTGTGTGTGTGTGTGTGTGTGTGTGTGTGTGTAAAGATTAAAGTGTATACTTACTCTCAATATAATACTAAATAAGCCCAAACCATGTTATTTTCATTTTACCACAATTAAAAACGCGGCCGTTGTGTTTCATAGAACACAAGGCCACCAGGATGCTACACAAGAAAAATACTCAACTTGATGGATACGATGCATACGGCCATATAACATACATTCAGAGTATAATCAAACAGCCCACGATGGTCAGCCTCCCAAGATAATTAGAAATGACGATTGATCTTAAGTTATGATGGAAGAAGCAAGTATTTTATTTACTACGAGTTT
This sequence comes from Eriocheir sinensis, assembly GCF_024679095.1. Taxonomy (NCBI): domain Eukaryota; kingdom Metazoa; phylum Arthropoda; class Malacostraca; order Decapoda; family Varunidae; genus Eriocheir; species Eriocheir sinensis. Next base: position 1,117,199 of record NC_066556.1, on the reverse strand, counting down.
TTTCATTGATTAAAGACTGTTATACATGAATAATGTAATTATTGTTCAAACGGCACTGCAGTGAGCCCAGTGGTCACCTTCCACCCCCACACACACCTACATCCCCCCAACACATACCTACAATAATATATATATATATATATATATATATATATATATATATATATATATATATATATATATATATATAAGCTTTACATCATGTAGATTATCAGTTCAGGTACTTGGAGCATAGGTTATTAAACACCTGATTTAAGGCTTACCTGATGGTTGCCAAGGTAACAGCTCAGCCTGCCCCCGGCTCCGGCCCCTTCAGGATGTAATGGACCCGTCTCTCTCTCTCTCTCTCTCTCTCTCCTAGATTAGGGTACGATAGATAATAATAATCGGTCTAAACATCGACAAAAGGGTATAGTTGCTTTACTTTTCATTCTCTCTGGCTGTCTAGCCCTGCATCTATCCATCCTTCTGTCAAGCGTCCGAGATACGTGCACTTACAAAACGCAATGAGATCCCTATCCATTGAAATCGTCAGCCAATACATCAGCCTACATACCACTACATTAACACTATATAATATTGGTTAAGATAATATAGGGGGCATATTCCATAGCTACGCGTGACCTCGGTGCTCATCTCCGGGACATGGTGCGGATTCATGGCCATACATATCTACCTGTATATCTGTTCACTATCTATCTACGTAACCATGGGTACGTAACCTATCTACCCATCTATTTATTGTCTATCTATGTAACTATCTACCTATCTCTATGCCTACCCATCTATACCTATCTATACTACCTTTCTACTTGTCCCCATCACCAAATCGGAGTAAATACATCTTAACGGTCCTCTTCATGACAGCTTTCGCCCATATCCATAATCTTTGACACAGTTTGAAAAGCAAGGTGTGAATAAACAGAAGAGAGGACCGAGAGGAGGAGGACCTACGAAGCGAATGAAAAAGGAGAAATCTCAAGTCACCTGTGAGTCTGTGACATCAAGATCAAGATTAAGACCCTGAAGAAGAAGAGGAGGACAGCCACAACAACAACAAGTTAGCATCCAGCCCCCCAGCCTCCACCATGCCTGCAGGTAGAGTCCACGGGGAGTATTTCGTCCCCGGAGCCTCCCTAGACGAAGCAGGCGTTAATAAAGTCAAGGGAGGGACTGGTCTGGGTGTGGTGTCCCCCGCTACCCCAGGGGTCCACCTCGCCACACGCATTCCTTGGTTACATGTCAGACACGATTTGAGTCTTGTGTTTGTTATTTCGAGCGGTGAATCTTTGGAATAACTCCTTCATTCATTTTCTTATTTCCTTTCATATCCCACACAAATTTTGGGGTCTGGGGAACGTTTTTTTGGGTGGGGGAAGCACTTGTAATTTGTCGAAAGTGTTTGTTTCTCCCTTGCGGATCTGGATCAATATCTAATGTTTCATGACACACATATATTGGGTGGATGTTGGAAAGTTAAATTTTGGGTATTACCCTGCAAGATATGGTTGTTGTTGTCATAGATTGTGGTGTCGTCACCACGGCCAGTCTGGGGACCCGCCGCTTCCACACCTCTGCTCCATCTTCAAGTATTGCAGCTCGGCGATGATGTAGTTGGACACTGTTCCTCTTGAAGTTGGGCTGTGTGGAACTGGAGGTTCATCTGGTATCTGTGCCAGGAATTTGTCCAGCCTCTTCTTGAAAGTTTCTGTGCTGGCACCTGTCAGGTCTCTGATGTCCCTTGGCAGACAGTTGAACAGTCTAAGTCCAACACAGATGAAGTTTTCTGCCTATACTGTCTGGATCCTCTGAGAGTGGCAGCTCAATGACCTCCTTGTGCAGGACCTTCCAAACCTTGGGTGCTGTTGACATTCAGTGCCACCCTTCTCGTTTTGTGTAGGATTTGGTACCATGCCTTCAAGGATTTTCCAGATGTAAATAGCAATGTAGCACTCTCTGCATCTCTGCAGAGATTACTCCTCTTTTCTGCTCCATATTTCCCCTTGATAGAATGTATTGAGGCAAAATGTGTCCGTAAATTGTGACCATTAAACAATTATTCTGAATTCCAGGTGCGGAGGAGGTGTTCTCCAACCCCTTGGCTCCCCCCGGGGAGGCCATAATAGATGACAGGTTAGTAGAGGTGCTGACGCATTGGTTTGTAACAGTTGTTTCACCCTCAGTGTTAGTTTGACATATTTATTTTTGTGATACTTATGTATTGTATAAAATTAAGTTTATGTCAGTAATTTGTTACCTCTATAGTCATTATTAAATATATTGGAATGTAAATTTAATTTGTATAATTATATAATATGGATGGGAAAGGGTTTGGTGAATAACCCATTTTCAGGAGCTGCCATGTGTAGGCCATTTGGCCTCCTGTAGTCCCTCTTTATCTCTGTGTATAATTTCTTTAATTTATACATAGTACCTCTTCATTGCATAATAAAACAGTCATTGTAACAAAATGGAGTAGCTACAACTAAACCATCCTTCCCCCAGGCCCCAGCGCTTGACCAATGCAGACTTCCGTAAGCTGTTGATGACGCCCCGAGCCCCACCAGGGACTCAGAAGGAGACAGTTGCCTCCACAGGAACCAAGACACCGGGCGGCACTGAGCCACCCACACAGCGCCGGGAAAGCAAGGATGATGCAAGGGCAGCTGAGAGAAAGAAAAAAAAGAGGTATAATTCATGCAAGAAGTAAAAGTCATGCGATCCATTAATATTAAATAGTTTAAGTAGTTTATTTATGTATTAGTGTCTTTTAATGTCATGTGTTCTCATCTCCAAGCCACTCCGTATGTGTTAGTGAAAAAAACATAACTGAAAAAATGGTGAAGATAGTATTGTTCACTGGAGCTAAAATATTTGTCACTGTGCTTTATAGATTACATGTTTTCCAGCTACTATGCCAAGATCAAGAAGGAGGAGGAGGAGAAGATGGCAGAGCTTGCTGAGAAGTACCGCGACCGAGCCAAGGAACGTCGCGAAGGCAAGAACCCCGACTACCAGGCTGAGGACCCCTCCCAGGCAGGCATGGGTGGCTACAGGGCTGTGGCTCCAGACCTCAAATCGTATGTATTATCCAGAGGCAGTATTGAGTGATAGGCTTATTTTCAGGTGCATTGTAATTATTATTAACATTATTATTATTATTATTATTATTATTATTATTATTATTATTATTATTATTATTATTGCTGTTATTATTATAGTCTGTTTTGTGGCTAATATATTTTAATGTATTGCAGGGGCCTGGATGCTGCTGAACGCCGTAAACAGATGATCCAAGAGTCCAAGTTCTTGGGTGGTGATATGGAGCACACCCACTTGGTGAAGGGTCTGGACTATGCGCTGCTTCAGAAGGTGCGCTCAGAGATCCAGCTGAAGGAATCTGAAATCATTCTTGAGATGGATCGTCCTGGCGTAGAGCCCCCCAAGGAAAAGAAACCCGCCCCCCCTCCCCCAGTTGTAGTACAAGAAGAGGACGAACTTGTGTTTAAGTAAATATTTACTGTTTTATTAGCCACCTATGTTGGAGTAAGGTTAGGTATATCTTGATTCCCATAGTTTTATCCCACCTCTTGTTGCAGAGGGAAATAGAGTGTCTCTAATGTAGTATGCAGGGACATATCATTACCATGTTGATTTGTGCTTAAGTATCTATAATCTTCTGGGTTTCAGTAAGGATGGATGTATCTGTTGATTTCTGTGTGATGTTTAAAGTCTTATTCTCCCTTTTTTTTTTTTCCATCATTACATAAGGATCCTGTGCATTCATTCACCATCCAATGCTCAACCTTCCCTTACACTGACCATAAAACTGTCCTATGTCACCTTTTAGTGGACCTGTTAGGATGATGTTACACAGGCATTGCTAGCACTTCAGCTCCTCGAAGTCTGTCCAATTATGAGTGCATTATAAGTGATGCTATGCTACTTATGGTATTTCTAACTTAATGTCCCCTCAAGTTTCTCTATGTAATTCAAACTTGCAGATGATGCAGTACAAAGCATCTCATAAACCCTCCCATTTACATAAGGTGTATCAAACTTCACCTCCCCAAGTGTCCACTTACCTGTACCTAGATCATGGTGGTGACACACAATAAGGCATCTCTTAATCCTTTACCATCCCTCAGGACCAACCAGGGGAGACGCATCTTCAACAGCGTCTTCAACACCAAGCCTGCAGAGTTTAATGACCTGTTCCTGACTGGCCGTATGGCATATGCTATTGATTTAGATGATGACATGGCTGAGAGTGACATCCCTACCACTGTCATCCGCTCCAAGGCTGATCTCCAGGGAATAGAGGTAAGTAGAGTTGCCACATGTTGATTGGCATGAGTCCCTCCCATTTTAGGAGGAGCCACCTGGAGCCTGTCACCCCCGTGCTGCTGATTGGTTAATTGAAAGCTTGGCAGTCGAGGATAAATAGGAGTGCTTTCATTAATCATTTATTATATCAAGTACCCCTTGGAAGGTCAAACCTGAGCTGGTAATGACTATACCTGGGGCTTAACAGAAGGGTTAGAAAAAGGAAAAAGGTAATTAGAGCAACAACAAAAGTAGCAAAATAGTTTCTATAATCATACTGTCCAACTTAAAAATCAAGGTCCCTTATGATTGCAATGAGGTCAATACTAATACAACTTTCCCTTTCAAACTTTTAACTGTATATGCTGTTATGTATACAACTTGCTTCCTCCTCCCACCCCTGCAGAACATGCAAGCAACATTCACCACCAACGACATCGTCATCCAAAAACTGACTCAGATCCTCTCGTACCTCCGCACTGGACGAGCCAACAAGAAGCAGAAGAAGAAGGACAAAGGAAAGAATGAGTCTGTAAGTTATTCCTTCCCCAACCAGCCATGCATTTTTTTTCTCTTTTCCTGAGCATTAAAAGAAGAAAAATACTTGTGGTTAATCTTAGTCCTCAAAATCATATATGTTTACTTATGCAACAGCACCTCTATTGCAATCTTCTGTCACATTGTTTTAACATTTTATTTTTTCCCTTACTTTACTCTTCTCCATACAAGCTTACCCTTTACCCATGTTTAACTTACATCATATAAATCTTATCGAAGCAGTTTAACTCACCCATCCATTATAACTCAAGATTAAAAATAAAAGTAAGTGATACCCAGTCAGACTTACCCATAGTAATGAATCTAACCAAATCATTTCCAGGCCAACCGAGCTGCAGCGGACGACAGCATCTACGGAGAGATTGGGGAGTATGTGCCCTCGGTTGGCAAGGCTAATGACCGGGAGAAGGATCGCGGGGACCGAGAGAGAGACCGGCACCAAGGCAGGGATAGAGACCGGGACAGGGAACGAGGAGACCGCCGGGACAGGGACAAGGAGCGAGGAGAGCGCGACAGAGACAGGGAGAAGGACCGCCGGGACAGGGACAGAGACCGGGACCGAGAACGTGAAAGGTAGGAGTCTATTTTTTCTCATTTCTGAATTAACATCATAAGAACATTACATGAGGAGCCACCAGGCTGTAAACATATCACCATCTCCAGAATCTAATGCAGAGTACTCTTACCTCTGCAGCAGACATGAGCGTGACCGGGAACATGACCGAGAGAGAAAGCCGCGCTCATACTTCAGCCGGTCAGCTCACGAGGAAGTGAAGAATGAGTTGCGTGCTGCAGAGGAGAGGCTGCAAGCCCAGTGGCCCACAGGTGCTGACATCAAGATGGACAAGCAGGCCTCACAGCTTCCTCAAATAGCACCTCAGCTACCCCAGGGTCAGCAGCAGCAGCAACAGCCCCAACAGCCACAGCAGCCCATTCCACCACAGCATGGACAGCAGCCCTCCAAACCGTGAGTCTTTGTTGCTTCTTAGTTTTAATTTAAACATGTTCATCTTTTTTGTGAAAGTGCTGAGCAAATGACTAGATACTATGCTTTGTTTACTATTAACTTCTTAGACTCATATAAAGGATATTTAAAGTAATGGATGAAAATTGTAGCTCTGATGTGAGTCCGAAGTCTAATAGGCTATATAGTTTCAAATGGTCTCCGGGAAAGTGTCTGCTTGTTGGCACTATTGCAGCTTTTGTTTTGGAATGTGGTTCTCTTCACATTTTGGTGGAGTTAAAATGCTTGTCTATTATTTCATTACATTCAGCATATTGTATCAACATTCATCTGATATTAGTATCATTTTTAGTAATTCTGTAGCCACCATGGGTCAACCACTGCTCAATGTTTAATTTGGCAAAGATCCAGTAAAACAACACATCCATGTATCTGGTTTCCTGTAGTCCTCAGGTGTAAATTCTTATATAACTTTCACACTGTAACCTTATTTTATAGGGTTGTCACATTTATTCACCTTGCACCGTAATGGCCCTGTAAAGAACAGTCGTCCCCTCTCTTGTCCTTTCAAATACCGTTACCTTACTCCTACCATTTTTACTTTCAATGTTCTTCTCATATGCTAACAATGTATTTTAAAGACCCACCACTTCGTGAAAAAAAAAACTAACAAACAAAAAAAAAATATACAAGACCTTATAAAAATAGTCTAGCAGTTAGATATTGTTCTTGCTATTATAAGGGTTTAACCATACAATTTTTTCCTTGCAGCGTCAGCAGCCTCCTTGTTGGCAACGACTACTACACGGAATGTTACCCTGGAATGGCAGAGATGCAGGATGCCATCGATGACTCCGATGATGAGGCAGACTACACCAAAATGGACATGGTGAGTTGCTGGGGAGAGGGTTGAGTAGGGGCAGCGATAAGAGAGCAGCAACTGAGATCCTTCTTTTTTATCATATGCTTGCAGCTTCTGATGACTTGATGGGAAGGAGCTGCATCTCTTATTAACTTATAATGACACAGGGGGAAATACAGAGACATGAAAAAGGCTCTAGATACCTTTATAAGAAATATTTAGTGGTTTCCTCCTGTATGTGTAGCAACCTAACCAGCTCAATAATAACCTTAACTGCAAGAAATGGATAAATAATTATAATAATGAGTGACACTTCAAATTATCCCAAGTTTCCTCCCACCACCAGGGCAACAAGAAGGGTCCCGTGGGTCGCTGGGACTTTGACACACAGGAGGAGTACAGTGACTACATGAACCAGCGGGAGGCCATGCCCAAGGCCGCCTTCCAGTACGGCGTGAAGATGGCGGATGGCAGGAAGACTCGTCGCATCGGAGGAAACAAGGAGAAGGACCGCAACGCCGAGCTCAACAGGGAGTGGCAGCAGATCCAGCAGATTCTGAAGCGCCGCAAAGACACAGATGGCGGCGGAGGACCGTAAGTGTTTTTACTCCTTTATCCCTTAGACGGCAGTAGAACTATATATAGACAGTCCAAAATTTAGTCAGTCAGTTTTGTAGGGCAGAAATATAACACTTCCAGATTGCAGTAGAATCCATATATAGATGATAGTTAAACGTCCATTATGCTGCTTAACTATATTTATGCTATGGTCCTAAGGTCGGCAGTGGCTATATATAGATGATTAATTTGGGGGGGAGCTATTCTTCAAATACTGCTGCCCGTCTAAGGGTTAAGATCTTTACTTGAAAGTTTACTATACATTTTATTGTTTTACTTTTATTTTTCTTGGGCACGAAGTATTTATTATTATTTATTTGTGTTTTTTTAATTACTAAGATATTTTAGAAGCTAACCATGCAACAGGTAAAATAATTGTTTTTGTTCTTTCAGGGAGAAGGCAGCAAGATATGATTACTAATAAGGAAAAAAACTATATGGGATGACTGCATGAATTTTTTAGTACATCACTGCTTCTCAAGTTAAGTATTTTATAGAATACTACTCCAGGCATATAACTGATTAAGGGAGGGAAAATATAAAAAATCACTATGCTATTTCTGTGACCGGTGTTGATTGAGACTAATTGTTGTATGACAAAATAGTAGGCTACAATAATATATAAAGGTGTGATGAGAATTTTACGGATGCATTTGTAAAGGAAGATCCAGCCTATTCGACACTATTGAAACTGTTAAGAGGTCAGTGGCCATGGCCTACATTTGCCGACATTTTCTTTAAATGTGTATATATGAAAAAGCTGAAATATAACAATCTTAAATAGTGTGTGATGTGTCTTTGATTCCATACCATTGAGCTCAAGGTAGCATCATATTTCCTCTGTTTCTTTAACCCGGTAGCATTGATGGGCCAAATTTGTGGCTTTAACCCGGTAGCATTGATGGGCCAAATTTGTGGCTTTAACCCGGTAGCATTGATGGGCCAAATTTGTGGCTTTAACCCGGTAGCATTGATGGGCCAAATTTGTGGCTTTAACCCGGTAGCATTGATGGGCCAAATTTGTGGCTTTACCGTGTAGCAGCAATGGGCCAAATTTTCGCCATGATATAAACCCCCAAAATAGATGCATAAACTGATCACGAATGAATTGATATATATCATGAAATGGTTTGTGCGAGTGATTTTTGTTTTGTCAAATTTTTCTCGCTCAGAGGGGCTTAAGAAACATGATCCCCGCAGCTACCGGGTTAAAATACTATAGCGTCCTCTTTATATCTCTATTGTCTACTTGTTTATGGGGGTCGCTACATCCCTTTTTGATGACCACTATGGTCGAGATGGTATGTGGTAGCGCAGTAGTCTTCTACATTCCAGAGCCCTGGGCCCGGATGGTAAGACCTTAGGACAATTGAACACTCGTTCCGAGGTTTGCGACCAGAAGGGCGTTATTTGTTGTGTGATTAATTATGGAAAGTGGGAGGATTTCCGTGTGAACCACGTGCGAGACAATATTAAGAAAGTGCATGGATGGTGATAATGTACTATGGGGGGGGGGGGGGCCCCCGTGTGTAAGGGTTCAGTAATAAATTAACGGGAAGACAGGCTCGAAATAAGGACACAGTAAGGTTGTATATAAATATGTATTTGGTTTCATTTTTCCAAAGGTTAGCAGAGTACTAAAAAATAAATGACTGACAGGCTATATGCCTCTAATCTAACTAGCTACCGGCACAAGGGAGATTTGGGGAATACTCATTATGCTTCGCTCTGGTTGCTGGAGGAGGAGAGGCAGGAGCTGGCGTGAGCGTCGGGCTCGGCAGGGGACGTCCACAATGGGAATGGGCGCTCCTGGTGATGGACAGACGGGCACCGGTTGGTGTGGAGAGGCGGGCGCCGCTTGGTGTGGAGAGGCGGGCGCTCGTTTGGTGTGGAGAGAGCAGCTTGGGGCAGTGTTTTGGGGGCCAGACCTCTTCCCGCTTGTTGGTTTGTGATGGTTTTCGGGGGGCTGAGTGGAGAGATGGACACCTCTCACTCAACTCCAACTCGCTGCCTTTCTCTTGCTTCCTGCTGCTCGTCTCCTGACTAGCCCGCCTCACACAGCAGGCCGTGGGTGGTGTGTGGCTCGGGGGCCGAGTGGACAGATGGACACCTTTCTGACCAGCCTGCTTCTCTGTGGTTTCTCGCTGCCACTCCTTGCTGTAGGAGTGTTCGTTTCCTCAAGTCTCCCAAACTTGACTCTTGCTGCAGCGGTGCTTGTCTCCTCACGTCTCCCAAGCTTGTGGTGCTCTTCCTCACTGGCCCGTGGGTCTCCTTGCCCTCGCCTTCTCACCTCTGCTCCTCGCTAAGCTCCTCCCCCTTCTTCACGTGACTCCCTCTCGGCATTACAATCAAACCCTACCTACCTAACTAACTAGTTATTGGTTTCTTGGGGGGTTCGAGGCTTTGAGATGAGGGATTTCAGTAACTCTCGTTCATATATTCGCTCATTCGCTCGCCGAGTTATCTTCTCATAACCTTTTACGCACTTACATTCCTTAGCCACCCATTCACTCCCTCACTCATTCACGCTCCCGCTCGCTCACACTTACTCACTCTGTCACTCACTGACTTACTCACATTCTCTCGTTCATTCACGCACTCGCTTACACTTACTCACTCTGTTACTCACTGACTTGCATACCCTCTCGCTCACTCACATTCGGACCGTTACAATACAATTAATACAAGTTGAGAAATTTGCCTAGGGTATGGTAAATAGAATTAGGAAATGGAAATGATATGGAGAAGGTTTTAAACATTAACATTTGACAAACAACTATTGCCTATTGAAATCCATGCTTTTGTAAGAGGTCTGTTCAAACTTTTTTTTCTCCCGAGCTGAGTGACAACATCAACAAAATAGAGAAAAATATGTGATGTATTTTTTAGAGAATAAGATGCACGTAAAAAAATAAAAGTCAACCACCCTGCATTTTATATAGCAAAGATAAAAAAAAAAATGTGCCTCACTACATAGGCCTACCATAACTTGTAAGCAAAAAAATGATAACTCGAATTATAAACTGCAACATAACAATAAAGTTCCTTCATGAATAGTAATGAATGAACACCAATAAATAAATACAAACATATATATAATTTATTTGTTTATTTGTTTATTCTTTTTTATTCATGTATTTACGTATTTATCATGTAAGATTATCGTACTTAAAGCCTCGTATTTACCGGTTTTTGGTCCACAACTGTTGCTAAGAAGTACCAATAATTAACCATTTAAACGATAACCATATATAAAGCCAGTTATTGGGGTGGAGAACGTGGAGAAGAGAGTTTTTGAGTCGGAAATTTGCAAACATAAGAGGCAGAGTACGACAATCTGACAACGTTGGCCGACAGCCGTTCCCGCGCGCCACAGGGGACGGGCGTCGCGGCGCCGCTCCTCACTGATTGTCCTTATCACCCACCTTTATTCACCCTGTAGGAGGCAAGTATAATCATGGGTACTAATTTGACGTGCGTATAAACTATTCACTTCACTACGCTTCACTTTACTTCGCGTATTAGGTAGGTATTCACTTCACGTGTTCTATTCACCACTTCGCGTATTAACTATTCATTCATAAGTACTAATTTGACTCGCGTATTAACTATTCACTTCACTACGCTTCACTTCGCGTATTAACTATTCATTCATTAGTACTAATTTGACTCGCGTATTAACTATTCACTTCACTACGCTTCACTTCGCGTATTAACTATTCACCACGATTCGCTTAATAGCTATTCATTCATGAGTACTAATTTGACTCGCGTATTAACTATATATTCACTTTGTACGAGGCTAATACACTCATGAGTACTAATTTGACTTGTTTATTAACTATATATTCATCTTATTAATTCTGTAGGAGGCTAATGCACTCATGAGTATTAATTTGACTTGCGTATTAACTATTCACTTTATTCATTTTGTAGGAGGCTAATACACTCATGAGTACTAATTTGACTCGCATATGGACCATCTCGTAGCACTACATTGCATTTACACTCAAATACATTCTTATCCACCAAACTAAAGAGAGTGTTGCATGTTTTGGGTCGCGGAAATCTTCAAGCATTCAATACATTTTCATCCATCAAACTAAGGAAAATACTCCAAGTTTTAGGTTGCGGAAATTTTCAAACATTCAGATACAAACACTCAAATAAATTCTTGTCCATCAAACTAAGAAAATTATTGCAAGTTTTGGGTCGCGGAAAATGTCAAGCATTAGGCTATCACTGTTTCCCGGCCATATTTATGTTGCATTACCAAATTAACCTAAACTGGCACTCATCCCGTACACTTTATATGGACGCGTGGAGCAGTCTTCAGCCGATGATCCAGGGAGGTTGTTTTTATGAGACATATTTTAGTAAGTTATAATGCTTGTGAAAAGTGAATGCTTGCGTGTGTGCGTGGGTATGTCGAACATTGACCCCAGCTGTGTGTGTGTGTGTGTGTGTGTGTGTGTGTTAAATGTGTGTGTGTGTGTGGAGAGAAAGGAGAAAGCGATTACACACACACACACACACACACACACACACAAACATGTATCATTCCGCGAGGCATCGCTTATCTTCCATGTCAAAATTATGATATCGGTAGCCTACATCTCTTAGAGCAGTAATCGTCCACTACAGCGGAAATAGGTCGGCCTGATATATCTCCACCTATCGCTTTCTATATTATCCATCCATCCATCCATCCATTCATTTATCTATTCATATTTGGTCATGCGAGAATATTGATTACGTTGCATCTTTCGATGCGAGTTTACTGTATAATCTTTCTACCACTCACGCCAACATAATACTGTGTTATTATGGTATGTTTGCTAATTCGCACTCACCATTCCAATTACTAGTAGTATTCTCCGGAAAAAGATAAATACACGGAATTATTTGAGATGAGATATTAAACAATAACTTTGAAAACATGATGTATGTTTTTCAGTGTTTATTTATTTATTTATTTATTTTAGCTGTGTGCACGAACGAACGAACATACTCGATGCCGTGTGCCTGCCTTACGGCTTGCACCACCACCATCGCCACTTACACGTTCCCTATCATAGGCACCTCCCCCGCCCAGGCGTCCCTTTTTGACCTACCAACATGAGGGTCAGGGTCACTTACGTGCACCGCCGCGTCACTCGGCGGCCTGTGGGAGTCGTAGCCCTGCATTCCACCATCGGACAAGGGACTCACGACACCTTGGGTGCACTGCCGCTCTGTAGGAGGCCTGGGGAGAAACGCCAACAATGTGAAGAGGGAAGCGGCGCTCATCTGCAGGATCCCCAGGTGTCTCAGGAACCCCCTGCTAAGATACGGAGGAGAGAGGACAAGGGGGAACAGACGCATGATTCCCCTGATAATAAACCTGCTTCCGCCTCTATCGGCACCACGAGGAAAATTCTGCAGGGCGTGCTGGACTTCTTCAGGAGAAAGGAGCCCTCGCCGCCCCACCAGATCACTTCCTCCCTGCCCCAGCTGCTCCTGCCCCGCCCCCTCCAAGGCATCTTCGTGACGAGTTACCATTCCGAAGACCAACAGCAACAGCAACATCTACAACAACTTCATCAACAACAACAACAACTTCATCATCAGCAAATACAACTACATCAACAGCAACAACAGCTTCATCAAGAGCAGCAACAACTTCATCAACAGCAACCATTACAGCAGGAGAAACAACAGCAGCAACTACATCAACGACAAGAGCAGCAGAAGTTAGTTCCTGCCACATCCGCGGTGAGTGCCACGTGTAACTGCTGCAAGGGTTGTCTAATTAACCTGGCCGACAGGAATATGCTGACTGATTGACTCATGGAAACAGCAGCAATATAAAAAAAAACCTCCAGCCCCATCTTTGATTTCCCTTTCACAACCTCCCAAAAATAAACGAAATGAAACATTGATTCATAAAAAAATACGAATTTTAGTGTTCCAATGAAAAAAAAGATTGGTGTTTCTTATTTTGTATAGAGACTACGGGGCAAAGCTTCCACAGAGGTCTTGAAGAACGTCGCTGACACGACTAAAAAGCCTCCAGTTCTCCGGCGAAGCAGACTCAGCCAAGGCCAGAAGCCAGTTCGAGTCTCCTACGAAGAGTTCCTTTGGTTCATCGAGCTAACAGGTGGGTGGCCGGAGAGGGTGACTTATCTAATATTATTCTGCAGTTATAATGTTAAAAAGAACTCCCTCTTTCACCACATTTCTCCTTCCCTGCTGTCTCCTCCTTCTATTCCTCCTTTCTTACATGCGTTCATCCTTCCAACTTCGTCTTCCTCCCTTCTACACACTTTCATTCACTTACGCATGATCTCTCCATCTCACTCCAATCACCTTGCATTACCTTTCATCTTTCTCTTCCATTCTCTTTCTCATCATTTTCCATACCTATTCACATCACTATTATCCCCACCTCTTCTCTAATCTCTGTGTGTCCTCTGCAGAGCTTCCCGAGGTTGAGAAATTTCTGAAGCGGGATATCTGTTACCGCTACGCTGACAAGTACCTCCTGGCGATGGCCTTCACGTATTTTGCCCGCGCCGGCCTCACCAGAGAGCAGTACACCAAGGAGTACTTTTTCGTTGCTCTGTGAGTACCGTGATCATGTCTTCCCCTCTTATTAACTTCTTACTTACCCTTTCCTTCCTCAAAGCCTATATTAAGTAACCATCTAAATAATACTCACGCACGCATACTTAATCACACATACATAAATCATATATGTCCATTTTTAACACGTTCGCATACATAGAATCAAAATATGCCAACAGGGAATAATGCACACATACTAAGCTTTAAGAACACAAACATTCACCCGAAAATTCAATTAATTACACAATATTATGAAACACATGAAACTATACAGCCCTACACAGTCCGTTTCCGTGTGTCTGTTCTCCCTCCCTTCCTTCCTTCTCGTCTGTCCGTGTCCTTTGTGAACGACTAGGTATTTGGCGCACGACATGGAGGAGGACGAGGAGGATTACAAGTACGAACTGTTCCCCTGGGCGCTGGGTCCCCGCTGGCGCAAGACCTACCAGTCGTTCCTGAAGGTGCGGGACGATCTCTTCTTCGCCATACACTGCCGCGCCGTGGTCTCCAAGAGGGGCTGTGACCAGGTGGGTGCGTGGTGGTGGTGGTGCTGTGCCTCTGCCCTTCTTCCGGCCTTCCTCTCTTCGATCTCTTTTCTTCCTCGCCTTCTGTGTGTGTGCTGAGGTTTCTTCGTCTTTGTCTTCGTCTTTTTTTCTTCTACTTCTCCCTCTTCTGTTCTTGTTCTTCTTCTTGTTCTTCTTCTTCTTCTTCTTCTTCTTCTTATTATTATTATTATTATTGCTATGATTTATTATTATTATTATATTATCATTATTACTATTATTATTATTTTTTTTTTTTTGTAATTTCTACCATCACCACTACTACTACCTTTAATCCGTGCCAAAACCTTTGCATGATCAATAGTAATATTATTTTTTTAATACGAAACTATTGGGAGTACCATCATGAGGAGACGAGAAGGGGAGATGGAGTAATGGGATGAGGAGGAGGGAAGAGGGGTGGAGGGGAGGCGGAGTAGAGTAAAGGAAGGGGACATCAAAGAAAGAAAAAACTTGGCAAGGGGTGGCGCCGCGTCTCTCAACTCAGTGGCAGAGAGAGAGAGAGAGAGAGAAAGAGAGAGAGAAGCGAAGCGTTTCGTCAGCTGAAAGGGTAGAGACCATGGAGTAGAGACGGTCGTGTCCTCTGCCATTCCCAGACATAAATATTTGCAAGGGTCGTTTTATGATTGGACCGGAGATGCTACCACTGCCACCCTTTACACTGAGGAAAAAACGACAAAGATACGTATAGCACCGAATATACAACGAAAGAAATACTATAAATAAAGACTTGGCAAGCAATGTAACCGAGGGGGGGGGGGGTAAGGAGGAGGGACGGAGGGGGTATGGGAAAGAGGGAATTGAGGGAGGGGGAGAGGGATCATGACGTCGGGAGGTGAATGGGGTAGACGTGAGGAAGCTCAGGCATTGAGGACGAAGCCTTAACGATTTTTCCTAGTTGTGTTTGCGTGTAGTCGGCCGCCAAAGGTCAAGCCACATACAAGCTGATCAATAGAGGCGTTTAGATTAAAATAAACAATGAACAAATCGATGGATAACCTTATGTTTATGGACGGCGCTCATTAACAATATATTTTAAACCTTTTGTATTTTTAGACCCATTAACCATCTCCTTTTACCCTTTCTTCACCTCTCTTCTATACCTCTTTTTCTACTTAAGGACGGGACCCATTAACCATTTATAAACCTTTTCTATCTTTTAACCCTTCTTTCAATCCTTTCCTATCTTCTCACCTTTTTTTCCTATTTTCTGTTTTTTCTACTTACTAGAAAAGAAAAAACCCGAGCCATTTATCTTTTTTACCCCTTTACTGGATGTCCTTTGCTCTTCTTTCTTAATTCATTTACTTATTAATCACATCTTAGCAGTCCGTCAGTCTTCCTCGCAGATGTAGCTACTGATGGTTCCCTCCTACTCCTACTCCTGCTCTTCTCTCTTTTAACCCCCCCTCTCTCTCCCCTGCAGATAATGGAGATCCAACCAGACTGTTGGTTGTGGCGGCGGGAGAGACCAGCCTACCATGGGGGTGCCATGCGGGACTACCTCAGGCACCCTTCGGATAATGGTAAGCACCTAATCATGACACGCAAGGTCCCCACCCCTCTTTCCATTTCTCTCCCTCCCTCGCTTTCTTTCCTCTTTCGTTACCCTAGCTCTTCCTCGCTTCATTTCAACTTTATAAATCTTCCCATTGCATGTTGCCCTCTAAGAATTTCTCAACCAGTCAACTTACTTTATCTCTTCTCTCCTTTTTTTTTTATCTCCAAGTTCTTATTCTCACTCAGGTTCCTTCTCGCATCATTCAAACCTCATTCAATTCACCCAATTTATTCTTATTCTTAAAGGTATACTAGTACAGACATTTTCTTCTGTTCTTCTATTCCTAATCCTATACTCCTATGCTTCAGTCTTTGGTTTGATGACTCTTGATCCTTGAAATGAGACGTTCGGAGGAGAAAATACATGTTTCCTAGTTTGCACTGGGAAGGGCAAGCTACACATTAATAGAAAGACAAGATATAAGTTGTAAAGGAAAAGCGGCCCTCGGTACACCCCTGAGCCTGCCTTTCCCTGTGAAAACTAGACCAAACTGGCTTTTTCCCTTACGACCCTTTTCCGGACGCCTCAATCATGAAAACCCAACAGCCTTCAGTGAGGGGATGAAGGGTGACGGGGTGTTATGAGTGGGTTGTCTAATGACCTACACATGATGCGGGAATACTGACAGATCTTCATTTACGTTGACGATAAGATATAGCTGGAAGAATAACGTATTTACAAACTCATGCATAAGTTTGTTTTTCTTTTACGATTCTGTAAGGTCAGATTTAAAGGGATGACTTACACATGGATATTAATTTGCTAGGGACTTAAATTTATTCCTTTATTGAACCTATCATAGCCTCTCAAGGGGGAAGGGGAGAGGAAAGGGGGTCGTTTACTTTAAATTGAGTGTTGCATGAGTAGTCCGATAGCATGGTCTGTATCTATCTGGCCTTCTGCAGGTCGTCCTCGCGGGCCAGACAAGTCGCCCTTACAGTGCATGTCCTGCCTGGAGCGCGAGTGTGAAAAGTCCGATCACTCATACATCGTCATCCTCTCAGACTCTACTGAAAGCGGGGAGAATTACTACGTGGGTGAGTGTTAATTGTAGACTTGTAGCACACACACACACACACACTAGGTACAGATAAAATCATGTCACCGATATGTATTTCACGAGTATTTGATAACAGTATGGTGTTCATGATAATGTCAGTGATGATTTGATATAACCCCCTCTCCTTCCCCTCACCCCACAGAACCCGCCGTGACCACGGAACACAAAGACGACGAAGGTTCGGACTCAAAGCACAGGGACGGAGATTCAGGCTTCGAGACCTTCCTGATGGATCCGAACGTTGACGCCAATGCCAGCAGCTTCACTTCTCCTGATTCCAAACTGGAGGCGAAGCAGTAACCAACCCTCATTTCCACCTAAGGTTTGCTAGAGTAAAATAACGCGAGAAATTGTCTCGTTAGAGTAAAAGACGGAATCTAAAAGCATGATTCTTCCTATTACAGAATGCGCAATAATGATTTTTTTTATGTAAATAGAGATAGCATAGTCTACATACCAAATAGGGTGATAAGTGTATATTATTTGTTCCCACATTACTGGGGATTCAACGACTATCTTATTCTAGTTTTTAATGGAATTTTGGTAATTTTAACTTTATTTTCTATGGGTTCAGATCGATTTTAATTTGCAGTTTTTAGTAATTACCCTTTACAGGAAAATGTGAATGAACAGTTTCAGACATACATTTAACTACTCAGGAATGAACGTGTTCTTTATTGTTTACTTCTCGTCGGATCAAATAGTTACATTGTTAATATTTGTGTATATAGTTCATTTTGTACTCAGTGGAATCTATTGCAGGAGGACAAGGAATATACTCGAATTAGAACTGTTACATTTAATTCTTGCTAGCTTCCATACCAGATTTTCCTTATTTTATATGAGAATTTTCTTGAACCAGCTTTCAGATACATTTTAACTCACGAATGCTATGATTAGGGGAGAAGTTAGCATGAATAAACTATAAATCACAATCATGTAATTCTGTGAAACAAGCCCTGCCTTAAGTAGATCGAATTACATTAAGGTTTGATGAGCGTCGATGTGTTATAATTAGATAGTGGAAAACTATATTGAAGCCCATTGAGAGTGAAACCAATGTTTTTGTCAATAGTTTTTTTCCTTTTCCTTTTCTTTCCTGCTCGTGCCGCGAACATGTTTGTTTTCTCTTTGTTCTGAATAATCTGGTGCCATCCATGGGATAGGTCATGTGATATTACAGTATGACCCCCCCCCCCACACACACACACATGTAAAATTTTCGTCTTAATAAAATTATATATATCCGCGTATATACGCAAATGTGTGGGCAAGTCAGAAGTCAGCAGATACAGTCCACGGTGGTTAAGCCAGTTCAGGAATTTTTGTGGCTTCGCGATGGCTGTGATATTTGGTGAACCATTTTCTACTCCAGATTCAATAGAATAGTCCTTGGATGGTGTAGGGAAATAACCTTGTTGGAGGGTTTGGGTCCATATGCACCCAAGGTCAGGGAGTCAAGTGGTGTTTGAAAGCCCCGCGCCGTAAGGTACACACGCAGAGGTAATGCCTGTCCGGGGGTGGAGAGAGAGAATATTATGCGTTTATTTCTTACACCATGTCAAGCACCATACCACCTCTTCAACCATTCCAAAACATAAGGATCAAATATACAGGAGAGTCTTGTCAATTCAACTGGAGGAAGAGGAGAGCGTAACGACAAATCACAAGAAAATACCTACGAGTGGCAACAATCCCCGGTGCGTAGAGAGATGAAAGCGGATGAAGCCAAAGGGACATTTACCAGTGTGCAGCATGACAACCTCCCATGATCTTAGTTATCTTAGTATTGCCACTTATAAACCATTCATATAGACGGTTATTAGAGGAGAAAGCATTATTGTAGAGCGGCGTGGCTGGGGAGGGAGGGCAGGGGAGGAGGGTGACCGTCCTTGGCGTCCAAGTACACATATATGACAAGGCTTTCGTAGGCGTTTTAGGCATTTCCAGGGGTAGTTTAATGACCCAGGTGGTAGTGTGACCCTTCTTCTGTACCATCAATGTGAGAAAACCCTCATGAAAACCCGATTCATCTCCTTTTCGGCCTTTGGAAATAGTTGATGTTGGAGGTGGAAGCGTCTGAGAATACCGTCCCTGAGCCTCGAGCAGCGCGGGGCCCAGACTCCCCACGGATGCAAGCAGCTCTTTGTTCCACCTTGACAAAATCCCCTGAAATACACCTCTAGCTAGCCTCAGTGACTTCCTTTAGAACAACCGGGTGCCTCAGGGTGTGCTTGAACCATGCAAACACCAATATGGTCGTAAGTGCGGCGTGACGAGTGAGTGGACAAGACAAAACCCGCCTTGAATTGTAAATGTGGTGGCGGTGAGTGAGTGTAAATGAATAATCCTGTCCACTAGTGCAAGATTTGTTGGTGTTTGTCGTGTCCTAGAGCGTGGGCGGCTCTCGATTGGAGGGCCGTAAGCCTTCAGACCCTTCTTCACCATGCCAGCCGTAAATGGAACGGTAAGTTTGAAAAGTCTACCCAGCAATACAGCCAAGCATTTACACTAAACACGAGAAGAAACACCGCCAGCTCCTGATGAATCCCGGCATTTCCCCACTTTTGCATGTTCGGGCGGCCTGGGGTGTGTCATTTCTTTCCCGTTACCTTGGTTTGGAGTTAAACTTAGTTATGACAACATTGTTAAATTGGGCGGGAAAGAAAGTACGCTAGCATGGGCCTTGAGAAGATTTCCAAACAAAAAAACTGCCTGATAGCCTTCGTATATCGGCATGTGACTGGTATTAGCGACTGTGGGAGAGCTTAGCCGGCGCCTCAGGTGAGCTGGCCTCCCCTGCAAGCCATGGGGAGGGATAGGTAACCCCACAAACCTCGCCTTCATCAAGCCGCCTCACTCACGCCAAGATGACCTCATATCGGTAATTATTTCCCACAGCCACGGGAGGGAAAGGCAGGCATTTAACTTCAAACCGAGCCCACCTCAGCAGGACTGGGTTTCAAAAATGTCTTTCCCACTGACACATATTGCTTTTGCTAAATAAATATACCGGTGTGCTCTGAAATGCCGGGGAGAGTGAGGGAGAGGAAGTGAGAGGAGATAGAGAGAGGCAGACAGGAAAAGAAGAGAGGAAAATAGCTCGAACTGAAAAGCATGTGGCGAGTATATAAGGAAACACGAACACTGTAACGCAGAACGTGATGAGAAGAATAGGAGGGAAATAAAGAACAGGATTGACAGGACGCAAAAACAAATAAATTATAACCCTGACCCACATGAAAACAATATCGCCTGAGAGCTAGAAACGAAGAAAGATAATCAACGCATACAAAAGGCAGGAAGCTCAAGGAGTAAAGACCTATGAAGCGGTACAGAGGGTCAGAGAGGAGGAAGAAGAAGGCTACGGCTGGCAGTGTCTGGAGCAACGTTGCCGGATTATCGTACTCAGCATCCTTTTTACCGGTTTCTGACCCATAACTATTGCCAAGAAACACCAATAATTAACCATTTTAACGATAACGCTATATAAAACCAGTTAAAAGGATGGAGGAGACAGTTTGAGGGTTGGAAATGTGTAAATATAAGAACCGGACCACGACCATTTGCCAACGTTGTTCTGGACGCCGCCGCCGCCGCTTTGAACGTTAGGCGCGGAAGGGGGTTTATTTCTGCCGTTTTTTTCTGTGTTAGAGAATCAGTTTGGCGGCAGTGCTCAGGAATTGGCTCTTACAGTACCCGCGGCAGCATGGATGACTTTGCACCGCTTCGGGTAAGGTGTTTTAGTGGTTGTATGGTAGGTCAGTCTGCGTCTTGACCTATTTTTGAGCTTGGTTTGAATCGTGTGGTCACTGACAAGGGTATACACGAATTAGAGCTAGTGAGGTATATGAGAACAGTTGAAGGGTTAGAGAAGAAAATATGTGGGTGCTTTTATTGCTATAGCTTGAATGTGCATGTCTTGAGTGTTTCCTATGGGGTCAACCCACACTCAAACGTGATATTATGAAGCTGTGGGTCTTTGGGTGTGATTCTACAGTATATTAATCATGTTTGAAAAGATGGCCCGTGTTTCCTATGGGGCTCAACCTACACTCAAACCTGATATTATGAAGCTGTGGGTCTTTGGGTGTGATTCTACAGTATATTAACCATGCTTGCAGAGATGGCTCTTTACACCCATGTTTTCTTTTCCCAGTTAGTTGAAAATGTCCAAACAAGAAGACTAGGTTAGGTGAGAAGTTGTCTCGGTCTGTGATACTATTTCGTACTAGAGAAAAATTTGCTTCATTAGATTAGCTTGATGATGTATTTAATTTGAACTAAAGTAAAAGCTTCAAAGGGAGCTAGAGACAAAAGTTGAGTCACTTCTAATCAAGTAGTAGTATGTCACCCTATTAATCACTGCTTATAACATCAAGAAACTAATTCCAGTCCTCTTTTTTCCCATAGACGCTGCCAAACAATGTGGGCGGCACCCAGGAAAATGCCCCTAAAAAGAAAGGCAAAACCACGGTGGAGTCCGTCTACCAAAAGAAGACTCAGCTGGAGCACATTCTACTCCGTCCTGACACCTACATCGGTCTGTTGCTATAACTTTTTTTTTTTTTTTCACGTCATTTGTACTAATAGTCTGAAGGGATTGGTAATTTAAATACAGTTGCTCCTTAGTGTATAATAACTTTAATATATGTTGCTTTGCAGGAGAGTTCTTTGATTTTGGTTAAAACTGACATGAGAACATTTTTTTCTTTTATTATTATCGGTATGGAACCACACTGCTGTTAAATAAATGACACTTCCTCATAGCCCTGCTTCCACTTCCCATTCCCATAACTTCATGCCCTGACTGTAGCTTTAGTTACTACTATACAGCTCTGCACGTCACCTTTATTCTTGAAAGTTGGGATACCAATATACTCCATCACTCGGTTAAAAATTCCACTATTGTCTCTCCTAAATATGTTCATGCTTCCATATGTCATCTGGACCAACTGCCTCTCCATTCTTCATCCTCTTTTTGGTTGCCCTCACTTCATCTTTCTATATGGCCACACTGCCTGATTCTCTGTCTCTGCCTGAGACACTGTGCTCGAATAATGAGGCCTGTAGTAATCTGTAAACCTTCACACATTATTGATTTTATGATAATGACAAAGAAATTAAATGTATCGGATATTTTCCAGGTTCTGTGGAGTTTGTGACAGAACTGATGTGGGTCTATGACAGGGAACAAGAGAAGATAGTGCAGAAAGAAATTGCCTATGTGCCTGGCCTCTACAAGATCTTTGATGAAATCTTGGTGAATGCTGCTGACAACAAACAGAGAGATCCTAAAATGGACACCATCAAGGTTGACATTGACTCGTAAGTTTGACTCCCGTGGGTTTTGTTTGATCTGCCTTGTGCTGCAGCTTATAAATTGAATTCTCAAAGTAAAAGTCACAAAGAAAACATTATATACATGGATTCATCTTGCAAAATCTCACAGTAATAGAAGTTACAGAAAATATTGGAGATTGTATGAAATAAACATTCTATTTCTTATCTCAATTATTAGTTGGTTTTAGATATGTATGAATGCAAAACCAAGTACAAGTTAATCTTTTTTTTATTAAGTTACTTATTTTCTTTCTAGGGAGAACAATCAGATATCCATATACAACAATGGTAAGGGGATTCCTGTGGTGATGCATAAAGAAGAAAAGATGTATGTCCCCACCATGATCTTTGGGCACCTCCTCACCTCTTCTAACTACAATGATGAGGAGCAGAAGGTGACTGGCGGACGTAACGGTTATGGTGCCAAGCTTTGCAACATCTTCAGCAGCAAATTCACTGTCGAAACGGCCTCTGAAGAGTACAGCTTGAATTATAAACAGAGCTGGGCTGAAAACATGAGCAAGGCCAGTGAGCCAAAGGTTAAGAACTTTGGCGGGGACGATTACACAAAGGTCACATTTTCGCCTGACCTTAAAAAGTTCAAAATGGATTCTCTGGATCAAGACATTGTGTCTCTCATGTCCCGGAGAGCCTATGATATTGCTGCCTCCACCAGGGGCGTGAAGGTGTTCCTTAATGGCAAGCGTGTTGCTGTAAGTATTGGGGAAATCTGAACCAAGAACCCAAATAGTAATATACCTTTGTAGATGTAATGCAATGAAGACTGTATCACTAATATTAACAAGGTACTTTCCATCAAAATAAAAATATAAATGAATGGATATTCTGCTGATATTCTGTCTTTAAAAGATTAGAATGTGGATAAAATGTGTATGCATGTTCTTGAGAAAGTTTTATGGTATGTTTAGTCCCTTGAGTTACTACATTGCTCTCCTTTTACAGATTAAAAGTTTTAAGGATTATGTGGACCTGTACCTGAAGGATAAGGTTGATGATGCCGATAATCCTGTGAAGCCAGTTTATGAGAATGTGAATGCTAGGTGGGAGGTGGCAGTTGCCCTCTCCGATAAGGGTTTCCAGCAGATGTCCTTTGTTAACAGCATCGCTACCACGAAGGTATAGTATGAGCACATATATTGTATATATTATCATTTGTAAATATAGACAGGTAAGATAGGATTTTAATATTGATGGTATTCAACTAGGCAATTTTCCAATCTCAGGAAGGGTATTAAGTCACCTTAACATTTAATTTTGATGAATATATTTTAAAAATCATTCCAAGTCTAAATTAGATACAGTGTTGTTAAAAATGGGGGACTCCAAACTTTGTGTGAGTAGTGTGGAGCACAGTGCATGACTGTTTCTCTGACCTGAACAGAGGGAAGGGCAATATCTCTCCTTTGCTCTTCTGAAAGAGCTGTGAGGCAGACTACCACAATATTAACTTCAAATATTTCACATGATTTCCTTTGCTCTTTTAGAGATGCAAAAGAGAAGTATTACCTTTCCTTCTAGTCCAGCCAGAGGAACAGGCTATGGTGTTGTCCTCTGCTTACACTGAGTTTTGAAAGTCTCCCATTGCTCCCACAGTGTGCAATGACACTTGAATTTTTGAGAATCACCAATAGCTATTACCAAGGAGAATTAAAAGGCAGAGGCAGTAGTCACACCATGTGGCTTACTATCAAATAAAACCTGCACAGCTTGTAGTGGCCTTACTGGTAGTGGTTAAGTTAACAGTGTGTGTACCTATGTATTATTATTATTTTTATTATTATTATTATTATTACTTTTATTATATTTTATATAGAATTTGCTACATATGCCTGATAATGTTTTTCATTCACATCGATGCATTCATTCTCTTTTCAGGGAGGACGACATGTTGACCATGTGACTGACTTGCTGGTAAAGAACCTGACTGAGTCTCTGAAGAAGAAAAATAAAAGTGGTGTGCAAATTAAGCCCTTCCAGGTGAGCTCTTTCTGGGGGGTATGGTAAAAAGTTGATTTTTTGTTTCAATTTCTGATCGCTTCATTTCTTTTGTTGATATTGGTGATGTGATAGGCATCTTCAAGATATTGCACCTATATTAATATATATTTATTTTGTCTTTCAGATTAAAAATCACCTGTGGGTCTTTGTAAACTGTTTGATTGTTAATCCAACATTTGATTCTCAAACCAAAGAAAACATGACCCTCCAGGCCAAGAGCTTTGGATCGAAGTGTACTTTTTCAGATAAGTTTACCAATAGTGTGATGAAGTGTGGGGTGGTGGAGGCAGTGATGGCCTGGGCAAGGTTCAAGCAACAAGCTCAACTACAGTCCAAGTGTGCTAGCAAGAAGCACAATAAGATTAAAGGTAATAATACTATTTCTTTTAGCACTTGAACTACAAGTCATGGGAAAAGGAAAGTTTTTAGCTCTTGTTTTTCAACCTTGCATATATATCCATCTTTTAAGTCACAGAATGAGATCCCAAATTAAATTTTACTGATGAGCTTATCACATATAGCTTAATTTGTATATAATTAGCATTATTTTCCTTAAAAATATGAGGGTTGCACATCTAACCCAACTTCAGCTGTTGTCTTATCACAGGTCTTGGTATAAAAGAAAAAGTGACAGATGAATAAGACAAATCATTATTTATTTTCCAGGTATCCCCAAGCTGGAGGATGCCAACGATGCAGGGACAAAGGACTCCTCCAGGTGCACGCTCATCCTCACTGAGGGAGACTCAGCCAAGACGCTGGCTGTGGCAGGGCTCGGTGTGGTGGGCAGGGACAGGTTCGGTGTCTTCCCTCTCAGAGGTATACATAAGATTTGTTTTCTTTTATAAAAAACTTTATGAAAATAGAAAAAGATACAGTTTGAATTAAATGTAATGTTTAAGTGTATTACAAGCTTGACAGGATAGTGTGGTTTGTCTTATATTTGTCTTCACTGACAAAGAATGAGTTACAAGATTTTATTGAAGAAATTGCACCACATAGTTTCTGCTCTGACACACATTCTTGGTTCCTCCACATCCAGGTAAACTGCTTAATGTACGTGAAGCCTCCCATAAGCAGATTTTGGAGAATGCAGAAATTAACAATATTATCAAGATTCTTGGTCTGCAGTACAAGAAGAAATATGAAAGTGATGCAGACATGAAGACTCTGCGATATGGCAAGCTCATGATCATGACAGATCAGGATCAGGTGTGCAATCACTTGTTTGCAACTCACAGGGAAACATTTTAGGGTTGTTGACTTCATCGGGGATTTTAATTCATATCCTGTTATTCCTGCAGCTTCATGCTACTGCATCAAAAAGGAGGATTTACTCTGCATAGTTGTGCTGAAATGGAACACAATGTTTGCCTTATATCCTTTGCATGTTTGGGATATTTGTCAGACTCCAATTTATTTAGTTTTAGTCATTAAGATGATTATGACACTAATTTATCCTATGTGCCTCCAGGATGGTTCCCACATCAAGGGTCTGCTGATCAACTTCATCCACCACAACTGGCCAACCTTGCTCCACCGAGATTTCATGGAGGAGTTCATCACCCCTATTGTTAAAGCCTCCAAGGGAGGGCATGAGATCCCCTTCTACTCCCTGCCAGAGTTTGAGGAGTGGAAGAAGTCAAGAGACAATTGGCACACCTACAAGATAAAGTACTACAAAGGTGCTAATTTTTGGTCTTTTAATATTTTGCTACATCTGGGGTTCTGTTCGGGCAGTAAAGGTATGATATCAAACATTTATTTTGTTGGATGCTGCTCTTATCTCCTGTGCTTTACAATGCTATTTTTTCTTCCTTCCAGGTTTGGGTACTTCGACCTCAAAGGAGGCGAAGGAATACTTTGTGGACATGATTCGTCACCGAATTGTTTTCAATTACAGTGGAGCACAGGATGACCACGCCATTCAGATGGTAAGTTTTCTGAAGTTAAGCTTTGGTGTGTAATTTAAGGAGTGTGTGAGATCAGTGGATGATACTCAATGTCATCATCTGATCAGAAGTGATACACAGTACTAAGCTTGATACTCTGATGTAATTTTTAGAAAATTTAATATTTTAGGCATCATGAAAATAAGTTTGCAGAAGGGTAGATAATAATTAGTGTCGAAGTCACTGACACAGTATGAAGTTGGCATTGGATCAGTGAGGGTTTGCAAATCATCTTTCAGGCGTTCAGCAAAAAGGCTGTGGAGCAGCGCAAGGAGTGGCTGAAAGGCTGGATGGAGGAGTGTAAGCGTCGCAAGGAGCTGGGACTGCCGGATATTTACCTCTACGAGAAGAACACTCGCTCTGTCTCCTACACTGACTTTGTCAACAAGGAACTCGTTCTGTTCTCCAACTTGGACAATGAACGTTCCATCCCCTGCTTGGTGGATGGGCTAAAACCTGGCCAGAGAAAGGTAAGTCATTTCTGGTTGCAGCTTGTTTTTCCATTTCTGGATTTACTAAAAAGAAAACAGAAAATAGCCTTTAGTATTCCTTGTCAGCTGCATGGACATGGTTTTAAACTTTTAGTAATAGCTGAAGCATTGATGAAGTTGGCAATATTTTCCCCTTCTTCCTCCAGGTACTGTATACTTGCATAAAGCGAAATGACAAGCGTGAAGTCAAGGTGGCTCAGCTTGCTGGCTCTGTGGCTGAGCACTCTGCATACCACCACGGTGAAGCCTCCCTCATGTCCACCATCATCAACTTGGCCCAGGACTATGTAGGCTCCAACAACATCAATCTGCTCCAGCCCATCGGTCAGTTTGGAACAAGGCTGCAGGGTGGCAAGGATTCTGCCAGTCCCAGATACATCTTCACGATGCTGAGGTAGGAAGTGGGTGCAATTGCCAGTGTGTGTGTACATATGTATATACAGTAGGGTTTTGCCTTTTTTTAGAGATATTTTGCTGGAAGGAAGTATCGTAGTGCACCTTAGATAGTGTTATTTGCTGCCAGCTTGATGTCATTCTTCAGACTTACATCGTAGCATTTCACATATCTTATAGTAGACCTCACTCACTATTCATATGGGGTCACTGTTTTTGAAGTTGGGGTTTGGGGCTCAATACCAGATTCACTTCCAGACATCATGTGGTGGCACTGGGATTTTGAACTGCCTCAACCTGGCTCTTCACTTCCATTGCTTGATGCTTTAACTCACTAGACCACTGTGCCCCAGTGTGTCCTTGTGTCTACTCTTTACAGAATATGACTAACTTGGTGATGCCTATTTTCGTGACTGCATTTCTCTGTCTGGCACACGTAACTAACCAAGACTTTCCCTTCACCAGCAAGGTGGCCCGTGCCATCTTCCACCCCCACGATGAGCCGCTGCTGAAGTATAACTATGATGACAACCAGCGCATTGAGCCTGAGTGGTACATCCCTATCATCCCCATGGTGCTGGTGAATGGGGCTGATGGCATTGGCACTGGCTGGAGCACCAAGATCCATAACTATGACCCAAGGGAGATTGTCAAGAACATCAAGAGAATGCTGAACGGGGAGGAGCCAGAGAAGATGGTAAGTCGGCTGAAGGTTATTTATTTATTTATTTATTTATTTATTTATTTTTTTTTTTTTCCTCCCTCAATCTCATTACCACACACAATAAGGGTAAGGTAGGAAGTAGCTGAACTGTTTTGACATTTTCTCCCCCTCATTGTCATTGCAATGCATGCTATGATGATTGGGGTAAGAAAGTAGTTGTTTTTTTGTTTAGTTTATTTATTTTTTATTTATTTTTTATTTTTTATTTTTTATTTTTTCACCATACCATGTTGTATAAAATATATTCGTATTTTCATATTTTTGTTCTGATTGTTCTGTTGTTTATTCAATGTTCTGTTCAAGGAAAAGAATACTCATAATTTTAGTTAGTTTTTTGGTTATGAGGATTCTTTACGAAATAGAATTATAACATTACCGCCTATAAGTTAGGAAACGTACTGAATCCTGGATCGGCTATGGTGATGTTAGGTGCGCCTATTGAAATGGTTTGCCAATTATTGCCCCCCTTTCTCCTCCCCATTCTCATCATGCATTAAAGGATGAGTGTAAGATGGGAAGCAGATAAAACATTTCACCCCCTCTTCTTTCTCATTCTGCACAATATGATGATTTACCAAGAGGAGAAGTAGATGAAGTGCTGTATTTCTTCTCCCCTCAGTCTCATTACCATGCATTATATGATGATTAAACTAAGAGGGTAGGTAGGTGAATGGTTGTATTTAATTTCCTTTTATTCTCATTATCAGGTGCAGTATGATGATAAAGAGAGGAAGTAGCTGAAGTGTTTTGTCTTTTTCACCTCTTTCTCGCCACCACACACAACGTACTGATAGGAGGTGATAGACAAGGTGTTTTATCTTTGCAGAAACCCTGGTTCAAAGGGTTTAAGGGTACCATAGAGGAGATGGACGCCCAGCGGTACCTGGTTCACGGTGAAGTGGCTGACATAGGCAACAACAAGTTTGAGATCACTGAGCTGCCAGTTCGTGTATGGACACAAGCTTACAAGGAGGCGGTAATGGAGCCATTCCTTCAGGGCAGTGACAAGACCCCAGCCATAATCAAGTGAGTTTGTCTTCCTCCATTCTTACATTGGTGGTGTTGTGCATGCAGGGGTCAGGTAATATCCATTTGAATGGGTTTGGATGTAGATTTGAGTAGATGTTGTAACTTTCCTGATGATATACAGAAAGCTTTGGTTTGTAAAAGAAAAAGTGTTGAGACACCAAGTGTAAATGTTGTAAATCATTTGTATAAAGATACACAGGAATTAATCAAATTAATTTTCTATTCTTTTGCAGTGACTACAAGGAGTATCACACTGACACAACAGTACGCTTTGTTGTTACCATGAGTGATGATAAATTCCAGAAGGCTTTGGGTGATGGTGTGCACAAGACCTTCAAACTACAATCTTCCATGAGCACCTCCTGCATGGTAACAATCTCATTCAACCATCCCTTGTGTTAACATTGAAAAATATTTAGAATAGTTAATGAAAGTAATATGTGCTGCTAAAACAAAATGATATATATCATCACTATGTCGGGTATGTCCATTTCCTATAAGTAAGCAGCTTGTCTGATTGTTTTGTTATTAGTGTAGGAACTTATTCATCGCTTGTAACATTTTTCTTTGTCACTCAAGGTTCTCTTTGACCACAACGGTGTCCTTCGGAGATATGACTCGGTGGAAGAGATCTTGAGGGAGTTCTTTGACCTCCGCCTTCAGTACTACACCAAGAGGAAGGCGTACCTGGTGGGGATGCTGGAGGCTGAGACATGCAAGCTGTCCAACCAGGTGAGTCTACAGTAGTATTTTGTCAGCTATTTTGATTTCGCTGTGTTTTAACTTAGTTTCTGGATCTGAAAACTCTTCACCATCTTTCCAGGCAAGATTCATCATGGAAAAGTGTGACGGCACGCTGGTGATTGAAAACAAAAAGAAAAAGGAAATGATTGCCGAGCTCCAGAGGAAGGGCTTTGACTCAGACCCCGTCAAGGCTTGGAAGAAACTTCAGGACCTGAATGCTGCATTGGTCAGTACTGCAAACTATTTTAATTCACTTTGTAGTGTCCTAGGCAGCCCATTTGATTGGAAAGTATTGAAGGTTGTGCTACTTGTTAGCACAACCTTCACTACTCAGAGTAATTTCAAAGTTTTGTGTTCTACCAAACTATTAAATTACCTGGGGAATCATCTCTTGTATGCAGGATAAATGTTTAGCTTTTGAAGAAGCCAGATGGATGGGTTGAACTTCAAAATATCAGAAGGAAATATAAGGAATGTCACATACACTTAATACACATGCTTTAAATATGCTTTTATGACATGCCTTGGGACATTTATATTTTTGATTCTTACATCTTATGAAGAATCATTGTAATTTACCAGATGCAAGCTTACAAAGATATTGCATTGCAGGAAGAAGAACAGCAGGGTGAGGACGACACTGAGGAGGAGGAGGATTCAAAGGGACCCGACTTTGACTACCTGCTGGGCATGCAGATGTGGTCGCTGACTCTGGAAAGGAAGAATGTGCTACTCAAGAACCGTGATGACAAGAGGCAGGAGCTGAAGGTGCTGAAGGAAAAGTCTCCAGAACTACTATGGACTACAGATCTGGAAAATTTCCTAGAGCTGGTAAGTCCTTCTGCACAGGTATCAATACACCATATACTCGTGTTGAGCGAGTCCATAACACCGTGGGCCAGACCAATCCGTCGTAAGACTTCCTGGCCAGACTCACCGTTGTTATGAACTATGCTACCAAGATACGTAAAACTTTCCAGAAAGAAAGTTTCATTTTTATTTTCCATAGCCTCCACCACCTGGCTACACAGTATTGTAATACCTTTTAAAGTTGGTACTTAAAAAACAGTCTTTGGATGCAGGAACTTTGGGATATGATTGAAAGTATTTAAAAAGTAACATCTTACACTCAGCTGAAATGATTTTCCTACAGCTGGATGCTGTTGAGGCTGAGGAACTAGAAGGTGGAAAGATGACAAAGAAGTCCAGAAAGAAAAAGGTAAGAGATGTGTCTGTATTAATCCAAGTGTTTCCTTGTGTGTCATACCTTACATGCTCTTGTGCACATAGGTGACAGAGTAATAGAAAAGCCTGTAGCCAGCTAATAGTAACGTTTGTCGCAGGGAAAAGATGATGATGACGATGATGAGGACTTCCAGGTTGGCAAAGGATCTAAGAAGAAGCCCAAGAAGGTGAGATTTCCAAGCTGTCCTCTGTTAAGTTGTCAAAGAGATGCAAATGACGTTCATAGGGAGTGGTAGATCTAAGTCAATAGAAGTCTACCAGATATGTTCAAGTATTTCAATCTTTCTTGTTAATTGAAGGCATTCATGTGTACAGTGACATGAGAAAAGGACAATTTTAAAAATTTTACTTCCTGTAAAATGACTATACAGTGGTACCTTGTGATTCGAACGCCTTTCAATTCGAACTATTCCCAATTCGAACACATTTATCAAACAAATTTTGTCCTCCAATTCGAATGTGCGTCGCAATTCGAACCATGGGTTCTGAGTGGAAGAGGCCGGCAGCTTTAGTAAGTCCATGGATCGTGCCATGTGGTACCTAAGATGGGAAGGGGGCCTGCTTGGAGACTTTCGTGGTGGGCCCCCTGTGTTGGTGGTGTAGAGTGGGTGAGGCACCCCTTTTTAGTGATTGTTTGATTGAATGTGGATTGATGATTTCTTTCCATGACTAATAGCGAGGAAGTAATTCGGTAAGTAGGTATTTTGTATGCATGGCTGCTGGAAGCACATCCCTTCCCCCATTAAACATTTACAATGTTGTTAGGAAGGAAAATCTTAATATTTATCAAGAGCTATAGTTGTTAGACAAGGGCTGACTGTGAATTTGGTTTATTAAATCGTTATTGTGTTCAGACATTTGCTTTATATGTGCTTCAATATATTTCTGTTTTGTTTTACAGATTTGTAGATTTTCGGTTTGAATGTGAAGACAATTGTACCATTATTTTATGTGCTGTATTTTCTTTGGTCTGTATTGTACAAACTAGGGCTTTGGTGAAGATAAGTGATATAATTTAAACTTAAATTCATTACTGCCTTTATTAAAGTAGTAGTTATATTAACTCTTGCACTATTACGCAGGCAACAGATGCTAATGAAACAAAGCCCTCAGCCTTTGGAGAGAGAATAGTGCCTCTCATCGATGCAGAGCTTAAAAAGAAGTTTGAGAAGGCTGCGGCTCTCAAGGAGAAGGGGAAGAAGGTGAGTGGATGAGCTGTTAAGGTGTGGGCTTGGAACTGTGTCTGATGTGTTCCTGTGACAGCCTTGCTAAAGGGACGGCCTCAATAAGTACATAAATGTTCAAATAATCTATTTACAGAAAGAATTAAATTTAGAGTATGCTGTCATATGAAAATATAAATGAGATGCATGTGAAAAAGTAGAGACTTGACTACTCTGGATTCAATCTTTCTGATTTGTTCAACTATTATGAATGACTTTCTCCCCAGGGCAAGAGAGAATCAAAGGAGTCAGGTGACCCAGATGAGTTTGATGACCTAGTGTCCACAATGACGGGCAAGTCTCTGTCTGCTCGGCTCGGCAACTCCCCTGATATGATATTAAAGAAAGCGAAGGCAAAGAAGGCTGGTGATGGACTGAAGCAGACTAAGATCAGCTTCAAGAAGGTGTGTTTTTCAGAGTGATCCTCTATCTTGTTGAATTTACACAAAGTTATTCTTTACAATACTAAATCAGTTATGCAATTAATGATGTTGGTTTAATTGTTTTATGCTATAGTTTTAGTGATGGTTGCAGTATGCCTTTTGTTGTCATAAGTAACCAAATAATTCTTGTGTTCTCAATAGAAGAGCCCAAAGAAGAAGGGTAAAGGCTCCTCAGATGAAGACAGTGACGTCATGAGTGATGTGTCTGTGGAGCTCCAGCCTCGTGAACGCTCCACATCTAGAAGGGCTGCAGGTACGTCCCTCCAAGTGGCCTGGTTTCAAAGGGATAAACTAAATAAGCGCTCAGGATGGGAGGAATGTCAGTTAGGGTTCGACGGCTAGCTTGAGCTTTGAAAGAATGGACTAAACGAGGGATCACTTGAGCAGCAATATTTGTCTTGGCCTTGTTGTGGGATGATAAGCTTACTGAAATAGACGAATATCAGGTAAATTTTAAGCATTAGCATCCAAGAATCTGAATGTTAGCAAAGAGTTAAGGGTTGAAATTAGAAAAGGAAATAAGTAATCTAAGGAGATTGAGTGCACTGTGAATGGTAAAGATATTGATTTTTTTTTTTTTTTTTTTTTTTTTTTTTTTTTTTTTTCTCTCTCCCACTAAGAGCTTGCTAAAATGGTTACATGGCCATTTATTGCTGCCCTGCACTGCCCTTGATAATTGATTGTGCTTTTTGTTATTTTTCATGATCTTTTCATGTTTAATCCTCAGCTGCAAAGGTGAAGTACACTGGAGACGAGAGCAGCAACAGCAGTAGTGGAGAGGAGGAGTTCCATGACAATGTTGGGGTGGAGGAGCCTGACATGGTTGTGAGCAACAGCATATTAGAGGATTCAGTGGCGTGAGTGTCATTCACTTTAATTTTCTGTTCTCAGGTATGCAGGAAAGCTACCATATTTACAGATATTGATTTCCTGAAGCCATTATGAACTGTTTAAAGTCAAGTATAGTTTTGACTTTAAAATCCATGATGCATCACCATAAGGTGCCATGCATTTTGGTAAAATGTTACCTTTTGAAACCATCCAGTTACAACACAGTGTCTTGGCTGGCCAGTAGCCTCTGCACACTGCACCTACATGTTGTAAAGTGCTGTGTTAAGCCTTTTAAATGTGCTAGAATGAGGCTGGTACTGAAGCCAGTGTACCTAAATACACAATATTTGGACCCTGATCATATAGGTATTCACTACCAATGGAGAATTTTTGTACTCAAACTTACTGAATCTTGTTCCAACAGACTTTCTTATTGTTATTTTGTTCCACAGAGACAAAAAGGATGCAGTGATAGTCAGTGATACAGATTCTGAATTTGAAGAGAAGCCAAAGAAGAAGCATAAACCAGCTCCTCCCCCACCACCACCACAAGGTAAGGGAATGAGGAGTGTTTTTAAACTACCTTAATTTTATAATTTTTTTTCTTTTATGTGAAATAATTTTATATGTTCATATTTCAGAGAAGCCAACTGCTTCGGATCTCTTTGACTCCATGATGACGGGATCCTCATTCTCCGCAGAAGCCACCAGTAGTGGCAGTAAGTTGATTTAGTAAAATCCTTCAGATTCAAGTGACTAGTTATACTCTGTCAGTCATTCCATCTAAGGTTTAATGATGAACTCTTAAGGTGTACATTAATCTACTCCCAGATGAATTGGCGCCCCCTAAGAAGCGAGCAGTACAAAATGTGGACAGCAGCGACGATGAGCCCAAACCCAAGAAAAAGTCAGGGCCAAAGAAAACTGCCACAGTCACCTTCCCTAATGACGGTGATGCCCCCAAGCAGAGGAAAAAGCCGGCGCCCAAGAAGAAGGCCCTTGCAAAACCTGCTGACATGTCTGATGATGACGATATCCCGCAGCCCAAGAAAAAGCCTGGCCCCAAGAAGACAGCAGCTGCCAAAAAGAAGGCTGGCTCTGACTCTGATGACATGTTTGAGGACTTTTCCAGCGTGAGTATTCTGAGGTGCTACTTTGTGTATGTGTGCAGGTGTGGACTAAGAAGTTGATTGGCTTAGAAGAAGAGTAATGAGTGAATAGGATCGATAATTAAATTGCAAACCTAAATTAGAAGTTCACCTCGTAATTAAGGATAGAGAATGTTGTCTGATTATATGAGAAAATGTAGTACCAGTGTCAGATTATAGTTGAGGGAGTGGGTAATAGGTATGATGGAGCTTTGTGTGCTCAGTAAGAGGTCAGCTTGTGATGATTAAAGCATCTAGTAAATGTGATCTGTTTTTTCCAGGGTAAGATTGCTAACAAAGATGTAGACTTTGACCAGCCACCACCCCGGGAACGCCCAGGCCGGCAGAGGAAGGCCCCCATTGTGTATACTATGAGTGATGATGATTCAGATGAAGACTATTAGATGGAACGTGAAGCTTCTTTCTAGGGTGATTGATCTTTGCCACATGGCTGCTTGACATCCACGGCAGTCAGTGGATGGTCGGGGTGGGGTGGGGTGGGGGGGTGGGGGGGGGACTCTTTCTGGACACCACGCAGTGTTTTAAAGGTTTCATACTTTTTTTAATCCGTTTTTATTTTTATTTTTTTTATTTAATTTATGTATATATTTGAAGTGGAGTCTTGTCATTAAAAAAGAAATGAAGAAATTTGGTGGACTTCCCTCAAGAGATGTTTTTAATTCAGCAAGTACAAAAGGCTGGTGAGAAAGTTGAGACGTAGTAAATTGTTTCTGATTAGAGTATTAGTATTTTTGTAATCAGTGTCTTGGTGGTACATATGCATATAAATATATATACATGGACTGCATAGTTCATGCAAGAAATTTTTGCAGTATTTTTTAAACTAGTAATGGGTGAAAAATACTGAACAGAACAACTTTGTAGATACACTGCTCAGATAATGGTCTTATTTATTTTGTCATTATTTTTTACAATATTTTTATAATTTATTTTTAATGACAGGGCACAAACTATACGTACCTTCGTTTCTCATTCAAATTTAGGACGTCATGAAGTGATCTTATTTTTGCAATATAGTACATAATCATACAGGTGGATATATGTTTTCATTTGTAGTTGTGTCACTTTGTCGGTGAAGATAGTATTATAAGATATTTTATGTAACTCTTGATACTATTGAAGCAACAGTAGTGTCGGAACCTTGATATTTCTGCTGTCTGTTTTTAAAAATAAAGTAGTATACTTACAACCAATGATGACTAACCTATGCCAGTGAGTGATGGTTTAAGACATTGCCAGGATCATTCTGTAGTCAGTCTTTATTGTCCAGTCATTCCATGCACTCTGTTTAGGTAGCTGATATGAGGGAAGGTCAGAAATGATCCTTCTCTGAACATGTATTCATCCTCTATGCATGTATTTTAGACTTATGTTGTTCAATTTCTTAAGCATCTATCAACTTTCAGTTATCCCATTGCCTAAAAGGATTCCACAGGGAGCATTAACCTGTTAATAATCTTGCCCTCAGAACTAATTATCATCCTCTTAAATGTTTTGGTGACTAGCTGTTGCCATAGACATCTCAAAAGCTTTTGACAGCGGCACAGATTTTTGTCTTCAACTACCCTCCCACAGATTATATCCTTCTCTGCATGTACTTTCATATTCAGTTTTCATTCTGGCTGATCTGTTGCTAGTAGACGCTCATTGTCTTACTCTTACGCCAATTAGCAGTGGTGCTCCTCAGGGCTCTTTGCAATACAATTTATTCGTTCTTATTACTGATGACCACTCTACATTACTCCATATTATTCAACAAAATACCATATTGATAGAAATAACACAACTCTTGGATGGGGCCTACAATCTTTTATCATTGACTTTTGTTTTTACTTTTGTTTTTACGTCTTGGCCTATTGCGCCGGTAGGCTTCTTCCCGGTGGATCCTGATGGTCGGTCCAAGGCTTCTTCCCGGTGGGGCCTGATGGTCGGCCCAGCCCATTCTGGCGCAGGCGAGTGTTTATAGCGGCGCCATCTTGCATTGGCTCATGCTGCCCTCCCGGAGCTCATCTTTAATCCTAGAATCTAGAGTCTGGGTTGATAGATGGTCTTCTGGACAGCATGTGGGTAGTTTTAAGCCACTCGGCGACGGCTGAAAAATCCCAGCTTGGTGGCATCGGTCGGGGATTGAACGTGGGGCCGTCTCGCTATCCGTTCAGCCACCGCCTCCCCAAATTAGTATCTTTCAATACCTCAAAACCTCCACTTATCACAAACTACAGACATCCATCCCATGTTCTTTGGTGATACCACCGTCCATAGTATAAGGGAGTCCATAGCATAATAAGTGAGATATGAGGACTATCAGTTACTATACTATATCATACCATGAGTCTCGGTGATTAGGTTATACATTATACACACTGCAGGGAGCGCCACGCCGCCGCCCGCGTGACGTCATCAACAACAACACAGGCGGCTGCTGGCGGGGCGGTGAGTGCTTCTGCTTTCTCGTTTTTTCTGCCGCACCATTGTTTGGGCTGCCCGTGTTTTCATGCCGCAGTGTGTTTAAGGTAACATGCACGAGTGTGGCGCCAGTGAGTTTACATTTTGGTCAGGATTGTGGCGATACATTTACAGTGGCCATATCCAAGGGTACTTTTACAACCCCTTCCATATCTCGTTTTCCACTCAACCATCTGCTCTTCTGGTGTCATATATGTCTTCTACTAACTTTAAAATCCTCCGGAAAGCCATAGGAAACAGTGTGCAGACCAAAATACAACTAATATATAAACAAGTGGCTCCTATACCCACGGGGGGCCTCCGCTCCCTTCACCCCCCCTCCCCCTCAGGGTCACTAAAAGACGAGTAAATATGCAAGAATTCCCTAATGAGGTGACTCCGGCCCTTTCGTTCCCATTGTCTCCACATTAATTTTCGTCGCACTGGGCTACGCCGCCAGCGGACACGTGGGTTGCTGGGAAAAAAGGGCACAAATGTCTGAATAAGTGAACACAAGTGGCTTTATTTCAGGTTAGAAAATAACATAACGCTGAAAAGGAAGGTGTGTGAATAAGAAGAAGGGAGGAACGAGAGGAGGAGGACCTAAGAAGCGATACAAAGCGTTACAGGTCAAAAGAAGAAGAAGAAGAAGCCATACACATTTCATAGCTAATGTCACACTTGTTTTGATGTCAACATATTTTACTATGTTTTTTTCTTGAGGTTTGAAGGTGAGTAGACGGCATACATGACAACACAGAAGAGCAGTTGGTTAGTAAGAAACGATATAAGACCCTAAAGCGCGTGGCCTCGGTGCTCATCTTAGTCACATTGGCCATATCCCATTTCTCCGGGACACCGGGCCAGCGTGACATCCGGTACCCATTTATCAACAGGCCCGAAAGGGAAGCTGTACAGCGGGGGGATTGCCCGGGCCGTGATTCGAACCCAGGTCCCCGGAGTTTTAGCTACACGTGGTAATCGCTTCTCCACGAAGGCGCTTACAATTATAGGCATTGATGACAAATAATTTTTCATCCGTGTAATGTTCTTGCTCCTCGTGGAAAGAATGCAGGCGGTGTGTGTGTATGTCTGTGTCTGTGTGTGTGTGTGTGTGTGTGTGTGTGTGTGTGTGTGTGTGAAGACGTGCTTTCTCACTCTCTTGTCCTGATGTTATTAGTTACGGAGTGCCGCATAACCGGGAGGTGAACCGCATAGGTGTTTCTGCAAGTCAACATGAAAGTGCAGTTTAATCCCTTTTGTTCAGCAATATACAAAAAGTGCAAACTTGTTTTTCATGATGATTCTCTCTCTCTCTCTCTCTCTCTCTCTCTCTCTCTCTCTCTCTCTCTCTCTCTCTCTCTCTCTCTCTCTCTCTCTCTCTCTCTCTCTCTCTCTCTCTCTCTCTCTCTCTCTCTGTGTGTGTGTGTGTGTGTGTGTGTGTGTAAGGGTCGTCAAATAATCGTGTGACCACATACACTTGCTGTGGTGCTGGTGAGCCAACCCTGAAGGTCGTGTGTGGCGCCGCGTGCCTGTAGCGGAACTCATTGGTCGGATGGAACCCTTCTGCGGTATAGGCAGCGGTAAGCTGGACTCGGGCGGGTCCTTTCTCCCTAATCCTCTCCTTATCTCTGGAGTTAAGATAAAACAGACAATTAATCAG
Organism: Eriocheir sinensis; assembly: GCF_024679095.1. Taxonomy (NCBI): domain Eukaryota; kingdom Metazoa; phylum Arthropoda; class Malacostraca; order Decapoda; family Varunidae; genus Eriocheir; species Eriocheir sinensis. The sequence goes on along the minus strand of NC_066556.1, from coordinate 1,078,367 downwards.
GGTAATGGTTGGTGTCGATGCATGTGTTCTCGTGTAGTAAAGGAATCCACAGGAGAGGTCCCTCCAGAATCCTTGTCATGACGTGTTGCGTCTGATGTATTGAACGTGACGGAAAGCAAGACACTGACCAGACAACGTTGCGCCACTCTCCCCAATCATGCATGAAAGATTTACAACGCCAGTATAATTTTCGGGTCGTCCTTCACCAATACAATTTCAACAAGGAATTCATCCTTAAACTCATTTTACGGAGAGGCATCCCCAGCCAGGTCAGGTAATGCGTTATGTCCTCTTTGGTATGAAGTTCTCAACTATATGTATCTTTTTAATTATCCGTTTCATTGATAGATTCTAGTTCATATTATTGTCTTGATATCCTCACGTTTTCTCCGACTTGGCAGCGCGTCTCGTCGAGTTGAGAGTGATTCCTGCTCCTCACTTCCATGAGTGGAGCGACCCTGGAGGACTTCCTTTTCCCGCTTTTTATTCCGTCTCTGGCCAGCCCGCAGCTGTGTACACTCTGGTGCGCCTCGCAGGCTGCGGGGGCCGGTGCGTGTCATTGCTACCAAGGCTGCGGCGCCGATTAGCCCCCCGACACAGAACCTCTCGTGACCTTGAACGATGATGATGCATGTGGGACTACAGAACAGGAGGTTTTGCGACCCCTCTTTGCCATGTGAACAGGTTTATCTGTATCAACTGTTTTCTTTTTTCGAAAGATTTAAGTTTATCCGAACGTGTCTCTCGCTGGCAGTGCGGCAGTGCCTGGCCCGAGCCGTTACTCGTCAGCGCCGTGTGCCGCGGGCCGAGTCAGAGTAGTGGCACTGGAAGGAGAGACGAGTAGAAAAGTGTCTCGAGACACGAGCCCATTTTGCTGGAGACTTCAACTCTCTCCTGTCGAGGAATCCTGCCCTGCGTCTGCCTCGGTCTTTTCTTACTCACTTTCCTTACTCTGAAAAAAAAGACCAAGGACGTCATCAGGTGGCGGAAAAAAGAGATATTTTACGTGAAGAATAATGTCGATTTCCCTCACATTCGAAGCACGAAGAAAAAACGCGTTAAAACATCCACCGGAAAAAAGCGCTATAAAGTCTAAAGAGGAAAAACAACTCATATTTTCCTTGTCACTCATCTCGCCGGGCGCAGCAGCAGAAGCAGCACAAATCTACCACACAGCACACTGGAAGCAAACAAGACCAGGGAACAAAGGGGGAGGAGGAGGGGGGAGCGCCAAGGAAACGGAGGGTTGGCTGGGGGGAGAGTGCGAGGAGCAGCCAGTCAACGCTCCCTGCCTCGCAAGAGAAGCAATGAGCTGACCAACTTTCTCCCGCAGGCAAGAGATAACTGGACGCACCGCCGCAACCCTGTACGGCGACGTGAAGAGGGATGAGGCACGGGAGAAATGTCTGTGTGTACTTGGTTAAACAAACTTGAAGCGCAGGCATTTTACGACATTGTATTTTTAAGAGGTTTAGGTGCGAGGGTGTCAGTCACTTTCGCACGAGGTAAGGAAGACTGTCTCATCGATTATGGAGGATTTAGGGTAGGAGGCAATCTTGTTATCTGAAGTGATTTTGTCGACACTTTCCGAGGGGGAGGAAGGCTGACGACATAAACACATCAGGCATAGGAAGACCGAATTATGTAGTGACTGCCGTTCACCTTGCAGTCAGTTTCCCATGGCACGATATTCCAAACATGACCGAAGGTTGGTGTTACTGCGAGGCACGTTTGTGATGCTTTAGAACTTTTGACAGCAAGAAAAATCCATCGGGTGCCCCAACACGCAAGATGTGGCAGAACGACATCAATAATTTCATGCAGGGACGAATAAATATTGCTATGGGAATGTAACGGGTCGGCCTATAAACGTATCTCGATTTTTTATAACACGAAAAGACCGACTATATAGTGTTTCAACGAGCAGGACATACCAGAACATCATATTTTCGCTCAGAGAAGACTAAAGATTGCTATCGGCATTCAAAGAGTTGGTCTACGCATCTCAGAAAGTCTGCCTGGATAGGGTTTCAACGAGCAAGATAGATACCAGAACAATACTGTCATTTTCGCGCAGAGAAGAATAAATATTGGGGTCGGAATGCAAAGTGTCGGTGTAGCATTCGTCTCCAAGACAAACGGTTCGGAGGCTTCGTCGTTATATAATATGGTCGTAAGTCGAGTATAAACACAACCGTCATGACCGTGGGTTAGGCTGCATGACCTTCACTGCCTTCCCGTATGGTGTATTGTTATTATTATCCCATCCTACGCCTTATTTAGAGGCTATTGTGAGGGCGTGTGTGGAAGGGGGAGGTACTGTAGTGGTGGTGGTGGTATAGCGGGGCCCCTTCCACTTCTTACTTCTCCCTCCCTCCACCACCCCGCCTTTCCTTGTTCAGTTTATAGCGCTAAGAGTCCTGCTAAATGGTTGACCGGTTTTCAGGATGCGCCAGGGTTATTTTTTTCTCATCTCTGTCGTCATGTGCATCCCCAGCCTCCGTCTCTCTCTCTCTCTCTCTCTCTCTCTCTCTCTCTCTCTCTCTCTCTCTCTCTCTCTCTCTCTCTCTCTCTCTCTCTCTCTCTCTCTCTCACACACACACACACACACTTTGTTGACAGAATGACGATGTGCATGTGTTCGTGTTTTTTGTCTTCCCTGTTTAGTTTTCTTTATATGTATGTGAGTTTGGGTGAGGTGTTTCTTTCTGGCGGGCATATTATCAAATTTGGAAGTCTCTGTATTCACTTTCATTTAGCGCTTGGCTGACATGTTCGCGTGATGATGTCTGTATATTTATTTTTGTGCGTCTTTTTCTTTCATTATGGTATTCTTTAACGTGAAGGACGCCAATATATTTACAACACATCACTTTCCTCATTTTCTCTCCCTTTATTATCACAAGTCACCTCATCTTTCACCTCTCAATGCGACCTTATTTCATCTCCTATTTCATATACCACAGCATCCCCCTGGTCTCTTATACTTTATAATACTAGCTACGACCTCTCGCTTCTCACATCAGCCAGTTCTAAAGGTCAAAGAGGGGGTCATTCGGGTTCCAATGGGTGTATCTTCAGGTTCATGGTACAGAAGAAGACTCACACTACCACCAGGGTCATAAAACTACCCCTGGAAATGCTCACAACTCCTACGAAAGCCTTGTCAAATATGTGTTCTTGGGCGGCGATATGTCTATCTCACCTCACACCAGCATCACCTTATCTCACCTCCTCCAACCTCACATACATCAGCCTCCCCTAATCTTCTCTTACCTCAGAATACTACCTATCACCTCATCTCATCTCTCATCTCACACCTTCCCCCATAACCTAATTTCCCACATCCCACTCCTTTACTTCTCATCTCATTCCACCTCACGTCATATCACACCTCATATCTTCCATCGCAACCTCACTTTTCACGTCCTGTTTCTTTACTTTTCACCTCAAATCACCTCACTTCATCTCTTCATCTCCCACCGTCACTTCACTTCATATAATCACATCCTACCTCGAACCTATCTCTCCTTTCAGCTCACACCTCTCCAGCATCATCTCACCTCACTTTACCTCCTTACCTCTCATCTCATATCATATCAGCTCATCTCATTACCTCCCACCATCACTTCACTTCATATAATCACATCCTACCCCGAAATCATCTCTCCCATTAGCTCACACCTCTCCAGCATCATCTCACCTCACTTCACCCCTTCTGCCATCTCATCTTACACCTCATCTCATCACTTCGTACTTCACGTATCATATTCTATCCTTCACTCATATCTCCTTCTCTTAGCTCACATCTCTCCACTATCATCTCATCTCACTTCACCTCCTCTCTCCGTCTCCACGTAAGACCAGGCTGACAGGAGGAGCGGGCCGTGTCAGGCAGGCCAAGGCAAGCGGGGCCAAGCTAGGAACCTGCCACCCCGCCACAGCTATCCCACATGTCACGTTTTTTTCACCTCATTATGTAAGCTGAGTCTGACCATGAGCTCAAAAACACCGGCTGGAAATACATACTCCCTCCTCTTATCCACACAAAGACGGAGAAAGTAATGGTCGGAGAGTTGAAAATGGCACATGCATACTACTCGGGGTACGAAATGATAAAGAATAAGATGTAATGCGATTTTTTTCTTCTCTTTGTGAGGTTTGGTGTTATGTAAGGGGAGGCTGCCGTGGCTTGAAGCTGTAGGAAAGTGAGAAAACAAAACAAAACATGGAACAGCCCGGGTTTGTAAAGTTGACCCGTTGATATAAAGAACAAGATATATCGTGATTTTTTTTTTTGCCTGTGAGTTTTGGTGTTATGTAAGGGGACGCTGCCGTGGCTTGAAGCTGTAGGAAAAGTGAGAAAACAAAACAAAACATGGAACAGCCCGGGTTTCTAAAGTTGACCCGTTGATATAAAGAACAAGATATAGCGTAATTTTTTTTTTAGCCTGTGAGTTTTGGTGTTATGTAAGGGGACGCTGCCGTGGGTTGAAACTTTAGGAAAAAAAGAAAAACAAAGCATGGAACAGCCTGAGTTTCTAAAGTTGACCCGTTGATATAAAGAACAAGATATATCGTGATTTTTTTTTTTGCCTGTGAGTTTTGGTGTTATGTAAGGGGACGCTGCCGTGGGTTGAAACTTTAGGAAAAAAAGAAAAACAAAGCATGGAACAGCCCGGGTTTCTAAAGTTGACCCGTTGATATGATAAAGAACAAGAAATAGCGTGATTTTTTCTTGCCTGTGAGTTTTGGTGTTATGTAAGGGGAGGCTGCCATGGCTTGAAGCTGTAGGAAAAAGGAGAAAAACAAAACAAAACATGGAACAGCCCGAGTTTCTAAAGTTGACCCGTTGATATGGTTAAGAACAAGAAATACGTGATTTTTTCTTGCCTGTGAGTTTTGGTGTTATGTAAGGGGACGCTGCCATGGCTTGAAGCTGTAGGAAAAAGGAGAAAAACAAAACAAAACATGGGAGAGCCCGGGTTTCGAACGTTGACCCGCTGAACAAATAACCATACAGGAGGTGCTAAAAAAACACTTGAATATTTATAGCACCTTTTATGGCCACACTTGCCCCTCGCCGAAAGACGCACCCACTCTTCCCCTGAGATTATATTCACCAAAGGGAAGTGTAAGATTTTAGCACACTTATAGTCTCACAATTAGCATTAAGTGTTTAGGTCTCTCTCTATATATATTATGCCATAAATAGGCTTGATTGAGGGATACCATCCATATATTTTGTTAGCTATTCACCAAGACGCATTCGTCCCACAAGAGCAGACCAATGACACAGTGCTATTAGAAAGTGGGAAAAGCGAATCTGACGACCTTAATCGACCTTATTTTTTAGCTCATGCAATTGTATCATAATCCAGAGAGATCGAGAACTAATGAACCAATCAAGAACCCTATCAGTATCATTGTCAATCAGATCAGTGGAATCGGTTGTGTACAAGAAACCTGGAGGGAAAGCATTCGTCTGCTGTGGGAACGCGGGGCCCCTCGCAGGCTGGTCACGTCAAGAGAATGTCTGTTACCTGGTGGTGTTAGGCGATTAGCTTCCCCCATAAATGACGGTGACGCAGCGACGTGCACCGTAATTCTGACCACTCGTGGCGTCACTGGGGAGTGCGTAGGGAGGCGCGGCGCATCCGCTGACACCACCCGAGTGTGACACCACAGTGACTGTCGGATCTCTTTTGTGCAGTGTTTCACCATTACTGTAGGTAGTTATAATAGTGTAAACAGCTTTGTAAACTGGGCTTAAATATCTTAATGTTTCCATAATGTATTAGTAAACAGTACACTGGAATAACTTTCCCATAGGAATACAAACTTGGATATCGTTATTTTCTTTTAGTCAGTCAACACAATATAGACAATGATGTGAAAGGTGGAGGCAGCCAGGAGCGTATCTGCCTAAAAAAAAAAAAATCTTGAGTTATCGGTGTAGATCCAGCCTCATTCTTCATAACCTCCCCCGCCACTTAGATATGACCATGGGTGCATTCATGGCTCCGCGGTAGAGGACCAGGCAAGGTCAGGCGAAGGACTCTGCATGGTCTGGTGAGGGAGGAAGTCCACGGGGGAGGGGGGGAGAGACTGACGTCATGAGTTACCACACTTGTTGACACCAAGCTGAAAAAGAGTACCACTATGACCCGTGCACACCGCCGCGAGGGTAGGCCGGTCCTGGGTGGCTGCGGTCATGGCTGCGCGCTTGATCAATTAAGAGGAGGCGAGGCGCGAAGAGCAAAGCAAATAGATGAGAGAACAGAACAAATATAATATCCATCTAGCAAGGAAAAAAAGGCAAATAAGGTCCATAAAGCCATATAAAAATACGCTTTGCTTGATGCTGACACGAAAACAAACAAATTAATAAGGAGTGAGTAAACAAAACTGTCAGATATCAAGAGACAAACAAAGACCAGAAAGCAATAAAAATAATGACCTACAAATGCTAATGCCACAAACAAGGCAGCAGAAGAGGACAAGAGGATGAGTGTAGGAGGATGGCGTGCATATATTGACGGTGGAAAAGTATACACACAAAAAAAAAGGAAAACAAAAAAAACAGCTCAAATGGGGTGGGGTGGAGAGAGAGAGAGAGAGAGAGAGAGAGAGAGAGAGAGAGAGAGAGAGAGAGAGAGAAGTTGCATGTTTCATTTATAAGTCAAACACAGAAAGGTAGGGAGGAAGTTTCACGTTTCATATACAACATTCAAATAGAGAAAGGGGTGTCAATAGTCTCCTGTGTCACCTGAAGAGTCAAGACACAGAAGGCGGTCAAGAAGTTCGTCGTGTCATACAGCAAACACTCCAACCCGCATTCTCAAAGACTTTCGGCTCTCACAGTAAATATGTCCAAAGGCCGCAGAGGAGGTTAGTCGTGTTTTTCACATTCAGAAGCCTTGTCAAACTATCACTAGGCTCATAAAACTACCCATATGCTAACTTAACTTCTACGAAAGACCTATCAAATGTGTGCGTGTGTGTTTGTGTGTGTGTGTGTGTGTATTTGGGACGAGGCGGTAAGGAGGAGAGGAATGCTGTGTGATTGGTGTGTGGAAAAACCTTGCGTGGCCCCTGCCTCAAGAAGAAGAGGAAGAAGAAGAAGAAAAAGAAGAAGAAGAAGAAGATATGGAAGGAGAAGGAAAAGAAGGAGGAGGGGGAGGAGGAAGAAGAGAAGAAAAATAGATGGAGGAGGAGGAGAAAAAAATAGAAAAAGGAGAAGAAGAAAATGAGGAAAATATATGATAACAAAAAATAACTTCCCAGTGTCTTGGCACCAAAATTAAGTACAGTTTTTTCGACACCTACTCCGGGTCAACTGCCTTCCTGCTCGCTGGCTCCATGCCGATATTAATGACTCAAGTCTTGTCACAACTTTGAGCATCTCGTGTATTTTTTTTTCATCCTCCAGGTTAATGGATATATGTTTTCACCTTGCCAAACTGCGTACAGATAAAACCACACGCACACACACACACACACACACACACACACACACACACACACACACACACACACACACATACTGGTCAATATGTTTTTAGTGTAATTTGATATTTTTTCTTCAGATGGAGCGTTTTTGTTCATTTTTTGTTCCCGTACGTGAGGATATAATGTCAGCGGGATAACGTGTTGTAGTTTACGAGTTTTCTTGGCGCCTTATTAGAAAAATGATATAGATTCTCTCGTGGCAATAGAGAAGAATGACTAACTGACCTACCGCCCAGAGAAAGAACATATAAAACCGAAGCACTACTGATACACCTCTGACCATTAGACATAGATTTCAGACTGCACTGGATGAAGAATCTAAAGCCAATCTAATGTAGCCAGACGTCTCTGCAGCATTTGATCATGTCAGCCGAAGGAGGATTAGGGGAAGGAGAAGGAGGAGGAGGAAAATCAGAAACAATAATATCGAGAAGGAAAAAAAAAAACAGAAGAAAGTTACTTGCGTATAGAAAGTGAAAACGAGAAAAAAGCCATTGTTTGTGAGTGCATCAGAGAGGTTGTTTGCATATATCAGGGGGAAGAAAGCTGGCGTGTTGGAGCTTCAAGAAGGATGGTGTTGACTCTGAAGAGGAATGATGTTTGTATACTTAAGAGGAATGAATGAATGAATGAATGAATGAATGAATGACGGTGGTTCAAAGGCGTAACTATTTTTTTTCACTGCGGAGAACACACACTTTAAGGAAAAACTGGACAGATACAGATATGGAGACGGGACCACACGAGCGTAAGCCCAGGCCCTGTAAAACTACAACTAGGTAAATACAACTAGGTAAATACACACAGAAAAGTTAAAGAAAAACGAAGCAAGGAAAAAGAAAGAAGAAATGGAAGAAGAAGAAGAAGAAGAAGAAAAAAAAGAAGAAGAAGCAAAGGAAAAGGAAAAAAAAGTAAAGGAAAAAGAAAAGAAAAGGAAGAAGAAAAGGAAAAAGAAGAAAAGGAAAAAAATACGAAAATAAAAAAATAAAAATAAACAAACAAATCAATAAATAAGTAAATAAATAGGTGAAAAAAAGCTAACATATACACACACTATCGTAACAGCTACATACGCATAAGTACTTCCTAAAAAACGCCTAGTATTAGCATCCGTTTCCTGAGTCATTAACGTTTTTTGGCGCTACAGCTCACGGTTACCTGGCGCGCGGGGAAGGTGTTCGGCGCTTCCTGTTTGTCTCGTCTGGCAAGTGCGTTGGGCTTAAAGTGTAACGTCAAGGGGGGTGGGGGGTGGGGGGGGAGGCTTGGCAGGCACTCACGATGTTCTTTTGTCTTGTCTTCCTGTTTGATGCACGTTCTCTGTCTCTCTCTGTCTCTGTCTCTCTCTCTTTTTGTCTGTCTGGTCTCTCTCGTTTTGTCTCTCGTTTCTCATCTCGTTTTTCGTTTGGTCTTGTATCGTTTACGTCTCTCTCTCTCTCTCTCTCTCTCTCTCTCTCTCTCTCTCTCTCTCTCTGGGTAGAAAAAGGTGCTTGAAGGCTTAAAAAAAGAGAGGAAATGATTGCCGAAGTTAACACAGAACACAAGAATAACGCCATTATTTTATCATCCTTGCAGTGTTGTTTTCTCGTTCGGATATGAGACTCGAACTATAAGCAAGAATATCTAGGCAAATATCGGGTAGAGAAACGGGAAGAAGAAGAACAGGAACTCGAGGCAATATGGAAGGTATAGAATAACACCCCGAACTTAACTTTCCTCGCAGTAATGTAATGAAGCAATAAACAAGCATATCAGGGCAAACTTGGGGTAGATAAACTTGTGAAAACAGATGAAAAGAGACAAATATGAACGCTGAGGCAATATGGAACTTGGAATACCGCCCCAATCTTAAGTTTCTATTGTTCACTCTTCGTTCAGATCTGAGACGACCCAAAAAACAAACTTCGGGTATTTAATCGGGTGAAAAGGCTTAAAAGGGACATATATGAACGCTGAGGCAATATGGAACTTGGAATAACGTCCAAAGTTGCCAGATTGTCGTACTCAGCCTCATATTTACCGACTTCCGACCCCAAAACTGTCTCGTGGACCCCAATAGGAAGAGTCACTTATGATTATCGTTAAAATAGTTAATTTCTGATGTTTCTTGGCAATAGCTAAGCGTCAAAAAACGGTAAATACTATGCTCTGAGTACGATAATCTGGCAACGGTGATAACGCCCCAAACTTAACTTTCTATACAGAACTGTCTCCTGGTCCAAATCTGAGACGAACTACAAATTGACATCTGGCAAATTCAAGGTTGAGAGAAAGGCTTAAGCTTCACTCTCTCTCTCTCTCTCTCTCTCTCTCTCTCTCTCTCTCTCTCTCTCTCTCTCTCTCTCTCCATGCAAGCCTCCCCGTATATACCAGTTTTCCAGTTCGACAAAATACTGCACTGGAGATAAGGTTCTGCCGGCTGAAACTTTCTAAGCTCCACGCCACCTCACTGTTCATATACTCATTTGAACCTTTAAGCCTTTCTCTCTACCCTGAATATGCTCTGAGATGCTAGTTTATTATAGTTCGCCTCAGATCAGGGACTATATTCTTAAACACCTCGCCGTTCACATACATTTGACAGGGCTTTCGTAAGGGTTCGGGGCATTTCCAGGGGTAGTTTAATGACCCTGGTGGTAGTTTGACCCTTCTTCTGTACCACGAACGTAAACAAACACGCATGACAACCTGATTGATATTCTTTTTGGCCTTTGGAAATAGATGATGTGATAGGTGGAAGTGTCTGAGGATACCAACCCCAGGACGAGTATAGATAACATGAAGAAAGTTGAGTTCGGGGCGTTATTATGGCGTTCATACTCGTCTCTTTGGAACCTTTAAGACCCAAGAGAGAATTGTGACAAGTGAGGTAACGTGAAGCCTAGGTCGGTACTCTTAGACGCTCCCGACTCTCACATCAGTTGTAAAGGCCAAAAGAGAAGTTAAATGCCTTGTCATGAGTGTTTCTTCAGTTTCATGGTACATAAGCCTTGTCAAACTACCACCAGGGTCAGAAAACTATCGCTGGAAAGGCTCACAACGTCCACGAAAGCCTTGGTAAATGTGTGTGCGTGGGTGAGGAAAAAACAGCGAAGAGACTCGAACTAATAACGACCATTGAGGCGTCAGGAACAAGAGGAGGAGGAGGAGGACGAGGAGGAGAAGGGGGCGTTCGTGTTAGCCCAGAGCAGTCATTTACTTTCTCTCCTGTAGCTCTCGGAATACATCTCCAGGTTTCTGTGAGTGAAAGGGAAAGGTATTGGTGCTTATGATTCCTGTTCTGTGAGTATTCAAGGAAGAGGAAGAGGAGGAGGAGGAGGAGAAGGAGGAGGAAGTAGAAGAGAGGAATAGGATGGTGAAACTACGGATGTTTTAAATTAGTATTAGGGGGGAAATACCTTGTTTTCTCTCCTCCCTCCTTGTGGTTCTCTCTCTCTCTCTCTCTCTCTCTCTCTCTCTCTCTCTCTCTCTCTCTCTCTGAAAGCATGATTGGATGAATACGGAGTGAATGCGTGGGCGGAGAGAGAGAGAGAGAGAGAGAGAGAGAGAGAGAGAGAGAGAGAGAGGAGAAAGTGTAGAAAGAGAGAGTTTATTGGTGGCGTCAGTTCCAGGTATACTCCCTCCTCCTCCTCCTCCTCCTCCTCCTCCTCCTCCTCCTCCTCCACCTCCTACACATTCATTTCTTTCTTCATCTCCATAAACTTGACATTCTTCTTATTCTTCTTATTCTTGTTCTTGTTCTTGTTCTTGTTCTTCTTGTTCTTCTTGTTCTTCTTGTTCTTCTTGTTCTTCTTCTTCTTCTTCTTCTTCTGCTTCTTTTTCTTCTTCTTCTTCTTCTTCTTCTTCTTCTTATTATTATTATTATTATTATTATTATTATTATTATTATTATTATTATTATTATTATTATTATTATTATTATTATTATTATTATTATTATTATTCCCATCTTGAGTTTCACCTTCATTCAATCTGTTCGCTTCTTGGAAATACAAACTATTGACCTTGTGGCCTTTGTTTGACCTCCTCCCCCCTCTCCCTTCTCTCTTCCTCCAAGACTATACATGTCCAGAACAAAACTTAAAAATACAGATCGGCCTCTTGCAGACTCCTTACCTTCTTGTGTTTTACGTATACCTCTTGTTGTCCCAAAAGCTCTAGCATCATATGGGCTACTTGCACAAATAAATATATAATCTATGTTATTATCAAACAATGTATATGCAAATTGCAAGTATGATAAAATGTTTCAAATGTGTCAATGTTTCCACCTTTCTCTCTCTTCCCCCTTTGCCCCCTCCTTCTCCCCATTCTCTATCCTCTCTCTTTCCTTTCCCGGGAGTTTCCCCACCCCCTAACCTCTTATATTCCTCTTTCCTCTCTTTCCTATTCATTTCCATCTATCATCATCATCGTTGTATTCCTTTCCACGCTTCTTCTTTTTTCCTTCCTTAAATTTCACCTATCTTCTTTTCTCTCTTCTCTTTATTTTTATTCTCTTCTTGTCTTCTACTTTTTTTCTTTCATCTTTTGCCTTCTTGTCCTCTACCCCTCCGCTTCGCCCATCCTCAGGTCATGTTCTCCTCCTCCTCCTCCTCCATACTGCTCTAGACTGCTTATATAGTTGTTGCTAAGGTGAATATTTTCGAAAGTAAACACACACACACACACACACACACACACACACACACACACACACACACACAATGGTCAATATGTTTTCAGTGTAATTTGATATTTTTTCTTCAGATGGAGCGTTTTTGTTCTTTTTTTTTTTTTTTTTTGTTCCCGTACGTGAGGATATAATGTCAGCGGGATAACGTGTTGTATTTTACGAGTTTTCTTGACGTCTTATTAGAAAAATGATATAGATTCTCTCGAGGCAATAGAGAAGAATGACTAACCGGCCTACCGCCCAGAGAAAGAACATAAGAACGTAGAGTCTGCAAGAGGCCGGTTGAAAAGACTTTACCTACATTTTTGGCAAGACATAGACTGCGTGGGGATTTAATTCAGAGTTGTAATTTGATGAAGGAAATTAACGAGAACATAAGAACTTTAGAACATAGGGAGTCTGCAAGAGGCTGGTGGACCTATACAAGACAGCTCCTGTGAACCTAACCCCACCTGACATCACTATCCATGAATTTGTCTAATCTTTTTTATTAATGTGTCTATCATACTGCTAACTGAGGAAGCCCCCGCGAAGTCAGACCCTTTATGCAGACTGTTATATCGAAGGTCACAAGGATATGCTAACGCCAGTCGGACCTATAATAATAATAATAATAATAATAATAATAATAATAATAATAACAATAATAATAATAATGTTGATAATGATAAATAAACAATAGTATAGAAAGTTGCCAAGTGTCACTATATAGCTCGAGGCGGTTGAGGGAAGAAACGAAATCGGAGAAAACTCGGAAAATAAGAAGAAAAAAAAACCTGATGAAAAAAATGCACACACACACACATGTATATATAAAAACCCGACAAATAACCTTGGTCGGGGAAGTGAGGTTTCTATTTTATTCTTTATCTGTCTTTTTTCTTTTATATTTTTTTCCCTCCCCACACCTTGACGAAATGACGTGAGGGAACGAATGTCGGCAGCCAGGTGGGGGGAAGGGGAGGTAAAGAAGGGGGAGGGAGGGAGGGAGGGAGAGAGTCAGTTGCAAGTGTTAAGAGGGGAATGGTTACCAGGTGCATGTGAGGGGGGAGGAAGGGAGGGAGGGAAGGGAAGGGGAGGGAAGGGAAGGGAAGTGGAGGGAAGGGAAGGGAAGGGAAGGGGAGGGAAGGGAAGGGAAGGGAAGGGAAGGGAAGTGGTAGGAAGGAAAGGGAGGAGGAGGGGAGGGGAGGGGAGGGTCGTAGCAATGCAGGTGTGTTGAGAGGAAGATGGGAGGGAGGAAAATGGAAAGATTATATCAGAGGAGAGAGGAAGGAAAGAAGACACAGAAGAGGAAAGAGGGAAAGGAGTGTCAGATGTGTTGTAAGAGATAGGAAGAATATTTAGGTTAGTGAGATAAAGAGAAGTCACATGTGCTTGCGTTAAGAGGGTGCAGGAGAGAGGGAAAAGTCGTGAGTCAGAAGGGAAAGAAAGAGAGAATGGAGGGAATTAAAGGAGTGTCAGATGTGTAGTGAGAGATTGGAAGAATATCTTAGTTAATGAGATAAAAACATAAGAACAACATAAGAACAAAGGGAGACTGCAAAAGGCCAACTGGTTTCAGGAGAGAGGGAAAAGTCGTGAGTCAGCAGGGAGAGAGAGAGAGAGAATGGAGGGGTTATCAAACATTATAGTGTGGGTGGGGAAGAGACCATGGATGAAGCAACACTTATGGGGAAGGGAGGAGAGTGGGAGAGGGAAAGACAACACGTGTAGGATAAGAGAAGAGGGGCCATATTTTTAAACATTTCTGCGCCCAAAAACACGCAATTTACTAGTCTTTCGTGGGAGTTCAGGGCATTTCCAGGGGTACTTTTATGACCCTGGTGGTAGTCTGAGCCTTCTTCTGTACCGTGAACCTAAAAGAACACTCATTAGAAATCGATTAACCTCCTTTTTGGCCTTTGAAAATAGTTGGTGTAAGGGGTGGGAGCATTTGACTATACCAACCTTGGAGAGAGGAGAAGAATGCATAGGTGTTAGGGGGAGAAGAGGGTTGGAAAGAGGTTGCTAAGTCAGGCTTTTGTGTGTTAAGACATATTTGTAGGGGGGAAGTTAAGGGGAAATAGAATGTGAATGTATTTGTGTATAAGGAAAATTGATTAACAGGTAAATGTTAATATGTATTTTATGGGGTGAAAAGAGGTAGATATGTCAGGTGTTAATGTGTAAAGTCATATTTGTAGGGGTGAAGTCATATTTGTAGGGGGGAAGTTAAGGGGAAATAGAATGTGAATGTATTTGTGTATAAGGAAAATTGATTAACAGGTAAATGCTAATATGTATTTTATGGGGTGAAAAGAGGTAGATATGTCAGGTGTTAGTGTGTAAAGACATATTTGTAGGGGTGAAGTCATATTTGTAGGGAGGAGGTTAAGGGGAAATAGAAAAGATGTGAATGTATGTGTGTATATGGAAAATAGATTAACAGGTAAATGTATATATGTGTTTTATACCTACTCTTTTCTTTTGTCTTTTATGGGAGCGGCGAGTAGCGAGCTTTTTTTTGTACTCTTTTTGTTGCCCTTGAGCCGTGTCCTTTGATGTAAAAAAAATTAGGGTGGAAAGAGGTAGATATATCAGGTGTTATTGTGTGTGTAGGGGTGTGGAATCATACCTGTAGGGAGGAGGGTGACATGAAAACAGGTAAAACGTGCATTTGTGTGGGATGGGTCGGGGTCTGGGTAGGTAGATTAACAGGCAAAGGTAAGAAGGTAGTCATTCCCAGAGCTCCGAGAATTCAGGTGTGTCGTGCAGGTGTGTGTGCATGGCGGTAATGACTCGGGTACGGCTAGGTGTTTGGGTTCGGATCAGGTAAGCTCTGGCCAGGTAACAGAACATAAGAACATAAGAACTGGCCAGGTAACAGCGAGCCGTGATCAAAGAGGTGCAAGTCAGAGGCAGCGAGGAAAAAGATTTGGTATAAATGTGTGGAGAAAATGAAATGGTGGTCTTATATGAAGGGCTGAGCACAAGGTGACGTAATGGGGGCAGGGGGAGAGATTGTGGTGCCATGGAAGGGGTAGTAACCGGGAAAGGGGACGATTATGGATTATAGGAAGGGGTGTTTAACAAGATAAGGGGATATGGTGTTGAAGGAAGGGTGGTGTGCAAGGTGGGAGGGGAGATTATGGTTTATAGGAAGAGGTGGAAAACAAGATAAGGGGAGAATGGTGTTGAAGGAAGGGTGGTGTGCAAGGTGGGAGGGGAGATTATGGGTTATAGGAAGGGGTGTTTAACAAGATAAGGGGAGAATGGTGTTGAAGGAAGGGTGGTGTGCAAGGTGGGAGGGGAGATAATGTAGTAGGAAGGGGTGATAAAAACGGGGAGTGGGGAGATTGTGGTGTTTAAGGAAGGGGAGATAAACAAAGAGCGATGGATGAAGGGGGAGAGGATGGAATTCAGGTGTGCGAAATAAGGTGGGGTGAACGGGGGAGGGGGAGATTACAGTGTTGCAGAAAGGTATGCGTAAGAGTACAGGTGAATATTGTCCCAAAATTCTTCTTTTTTCACATGTATCGGTTTATATTTGCACGCTTTTAGTTTTTCTTCCTTTATTCACATTTTTTACATGCCTCAGAGCGAAAGAAAAATGTTGTTATATTTTTCCCACGTTCTCTTCAATCACGGAGGCTGTAAAAGGATATGACTTTGTGCTCTTTACGTGAGACCTCCGTTTATTACGACCGGAAGTGCAGAAACACACACACACACACACACACACACACACACACACACACACACACACACACACAGACGAGCTATACGTATATGTACAATTATTTAAACTATACGTGTGTGTGTGTGTGTGTGTGTGTGTGTGTGTGTGTGTGTGTGTGTGTGTGTGTGTGTGTTAAAAAAAGAATTTATATATCCGTTTGGACAAGCTTTAGTGACCTTGATGTGTGTGTGTGTGTGTGTGTGTGTGTGTGGTGTGTGTGTGTGTGTGTGTGTGTGTGTGCGCGTGTTTTCCCCGACGCTTCTTTTTGGCCAAACAGAAGAAATGATGAGCCAGGAGATGCAATATAACACTTCCTGGAAACGTTTTGTGTGTCCGTGTCCGTGAAAACAGGTAGAGGAGGTGTTGAGGTCCGTGAGGGTCCGTGGCTCATGCGCAGTACTGGCAACACTGCGCAGCTTTGTCCTTCCTGCATATAGTCCCCCTGTTCGATGTTGTGTTGCTCTTTGCTCTTTTTACTCGATTCCGTTTTTATTTTGTTTACTCTTCCTGGTTCTGGTCTTCTGTTGTTCTTTTCTTTTTTTATTCTATGTTTTGTTTTTCTCTTTCTTGTCTTATTGTTTCTCTTTTGATCGGAGTTTTATTGTTCTTTTCTCTCTTTATTCTATGTTGTGTTTTTCTTTACTCTTTCTGGTATTATTGTTTCCCTTTTCATCGAAGTTTTATTGTTCTTTTCTCTCTTTATTCTATGTTGTGTTTTTCTTTACTCTTTCTGGTCTTATTGTTTCCCGACATTCGATCTTGTGTTCTTCTTTACTCTATTCCTTCGATGCTTTGTTGTTTATTCTTTCTCATCTTATCATCTCCCTCTGTTCGCTCATTATCTCCCTCTATTCGTCGGTTTACTGTTCTTTACTCTTTCTGGTCTTATGTTCTCTCTCGATCGTTGCTTATTATCTCCTATTCGAAGCTATGTTATTCTTTCCTCTTCATGTTTTTATTACCTCTTCCATTCGACGTGTTCCTATTATTTACTCTTTCTGAATCTAACTTGTCTATACGGAAAGAAAATGGGAAGGTGTGAGTTTGTAGGAGTGAAGATAGAGTTAGAATCCACAGTAGAAGATCCGAATCGCTGATAGAAGGATTAACTGTGGCAGAGCAGATGAGAAAGAAACGTTTTGCTTTTGTTTATTCCTGAATCTAACTTGTCTATACGGAAAGAAAATGGGAAGGTGTGAGTTTGTAGGAGTGAAGATAGAGTTAGAATCCACAGTAGAAGATCCGAATCGCAGACAGAAGGATTAACTGTGGCAGAGCAGATGAAAAGGAACGTTTTGCTTTTGTTTACTCCTTCTGGATCTAACTTGTCTATACGGAAAGAAAATTGGAAGGTTAAAGTTTGTGGGAGTAAAGATAGAGTTAGAATCCACAGTAGAAGATCCGAATAGCAGACAGAAGGATTAACTGTGGCAGAGCAGACAGATGAGGAAGAGAAAGGGAAACCGGAAACGAGAGAGAGATTGCGTGAAATAGTGCACAGAACATAGTCATTATTCGATTCGCTTCATACACCGATGTTTTTGATAGAAGAAAGAGGAAAACAAAGGAGAGAGAGGAAAAGAATTGACATAAAAACAGAGGAGTGAGGCAGGAAAAAATCAAACATGCAAATCGCTTATCATTTGAAATAGACGAGACAGGAAAAAAATAGAGTGAAGAAAAGAGAGGAAAAAATTAACCAGGAAATTACTTCATATCGATGTTTTTATGACCCAACAGGGAAAAAAAGAAAAGAAGGGAGGAAAAGAATTAAACACGGAAATTGCTTCATACATCGATGTTTTTTATGACGCAACGGGAGAAAAAAAGAAAGGAAGGGAGAAAAAGAATTAAACACGGAAATTGCTTCATACATCGACGTTTTTTTTTATTTCTTTTATATAATCAAGATAGGAGAAGAAGAGGATGAAAAAAGAGGCTGAGAATCAAACATGCACATTGCTTTCCATATTGACGTTTGAGATACACGGGATAGGAGAAAAAAAAGAGGAAAAGGGAGGAAAAAATAAACCAGGAAATTGCTTCATACATCGACGTTTTTTTATGTAGACGAGATAGGAAAAGGAGGAACAATAAAAAAAGTAATTAATCGCTTCACACATTGACATTTTAGACAGACGAGACAGGAAAAAAGTGGAAGGAAAAAGAGGAAAATAATTAAACATACAAATTACAGAACGTTTTAAGACAAAGAAAAACGGGAAACAAAACAAAAACAAAAGATAGGAAAATAATTAAACATGCAAATTACTAAATATTTAAGGACAAAGGAAAAAAATAAAATATAAAAGAGGAAAATAATATAACGTATACAATTTTTTGAACATATTAAGACTCAGAAAAAAAAACACGAAAAGACAGAAAAAGAATTAAAACATGCGAATCACAGAACATTTTAAAATCACAATAAAAAAAACGAAAGAAAAGAGAGAAAAAGAAAGAAAAAGAGAGATAGAATGGGAGAGAGGTGTATATAAGATGCCCAATTATGATAAGGTCCATGGAGGTATAAAGGGCGGTAAGGTCTATTTCAGTGCATGGTTTTAATTCAGGTGAAGAGGACGAAGAGGACGAAAGGGAAGGGAGTGCGTAGGGAAGTGGAGGGAGGCAAGATGGGAGATAAAGCATCGCAAACATTGTAATTTTCCTCCCCACCGCGCACCGTTATGAGGAAGAGATAATGAGAGTTAAGAGGAATGCCTGAATGACACCCCCGTCCCTGCCTCTAATAACCCTCCCCTGGGCTAGCTTGACAGAGAGGAAAGGAGGAAGGAAGATTGGAAAGAATGAGAAATGAAAAGAAGGGAGGAAGGAAGGAAAGTGTGAGAGGGGAAAGAAAGTGAGGAAGGGAGGCAAGAAAGTTGGAAAAGAGAAAGAAAGGAATGAGAGAAGGAAGGAAGGGAAGAATGAGAAGTGAAAGGAAGGGAGGAAAGAAGGAAAGTATGATAAGTGAAAGGAAGGGAGGAACTGAGGAAAGAAAGTAGGAAAAGAGAAAGAAAGGAAGAAAGGAGGGAAAGAAAGGAAAGTAGGAAAAGGGAAAGAAAGGAGGAAGCAAGGACTGAAGAAAACGAGAAAGAAGGGAAGGAAATTAGGTATAAAAAGAAATGAAGGAAATAAAGAAAATGAATAGAGAAAGAAAGGAAAAAAAAGAAAAAAATAAAGAAAGGAAGTAGGAGATGGGAGTGGATGAAGATAAAGAAGATAAAGGAAAATGAGAGGAAAAGAAAAAAAAAATAACAGGAACTTAAAAAATCAACATCCCTTCACGTAACCGTCACGCTTCTCTGACTGAAAGAGGAAGAAGGGAAGGAAGGAAGGAAGGAACAAAGGGAAGGAAGGAAGGAAGGAACAAGGGAAGAAAAGATCGTAGGAGAAGAGGAAGAAAGGAAAGAAGGAAGATAAGTAGGAAAAAAAGAAAGGAGGGAAAGTAAGAAGTTAGGAAGGAAGGAAGGAAAAAGAAAGAAAGGAGGGAAAGAAAGAGTGAATGAAGGAAAAAATATATAAAAAGGTCCGTTCAAATCCGAATACTTGCATATCTTTTCTTTTATCGAGGAAGAGAAAACAAAATCTAAGCGCAGCGTGGGATAGAAAGAAAATGGGAAGAGGTTGTTTTTTTCTTCTTTTTTGTCTTTTTCTTCAGATAGTAAAGAAAACAAGACAAGCGCAGCGAGAGATGGTAAGAAAATGTGAAGTTATCAATATTTTTTTCCCTGTTTTTATCTCTTAGCAAAACATGGTAATTTTTTCGTTTTTTTTTTCTGTTGCATATTTCCTTCTCCTCCTCCTCCTCCTCCTGCTCCTGCTACTACTACTACTACTACTACTACTACTACTACTACTACTACTACTGATAATGATGATGACAATAATAATAATAATAATAATAATAATAATAATAATAATAATAATAATAATAATAACAATAATAATGATAACAACAACAAAAGTGACATCAACATCGTAAATGACAGCAGGAAACAGGACGGAAAAAGAGAGAGAGAACTGCCACAAACGTTTCTTCCACAAGTTATATATAACGTTTGACTCAACATCACTTCCGTTGAGAGAGAGAGAGAGAGAGAGAGAGAGAGAGAGAGAGAGGGGGGGGTGACTTTTTACGATGATTTGCAAAGAAAATAAACAAATAAACAAGTAAATACATAAGGAGGGTGAGAGGCGCGTTATCATGACCATCAAAACCAGCCTCGTCATGCCTAACCCCCCCCCTCTCTCTCTCTCTCTCTCTCTCTCTCTCTCTCTCTCTCTCTCTCTCTCCATTTCGTCCTTTCGTGCCCTTCCGCTCGGCTTATTTTTCCTGGATTTTGTTTTTTGTTTTCTTTCTTTCTTTTGTCCTTTCGTCCTCTCTCCCTCTCTTACTCATCGCCCCTTCCGCCCCTCCCTTTTCCTCTTTTCCTCTTTTTTGATGTTCTATTTTCTCCCTCTTCTTCTTATCCTTCCTTCTTCATCATCGCTTCTTTCTCCTCCTCCATTCGTTCTTGTATAGTTCTCTCCTTCTTCCCCTTTCCCTCTTCATTTCTTCTTCCTCTTCATTCTGTTCTTTCTCTCCTCTCATCCTCCCTTCTCATTGTTCTCCTTCATCGTCTCCTCCTCCTTTCATTTCTTCCTTCTTCCCTTCTTTATCGCCCCGTTCTCCATTCCTCTCGTTCTCTTGTCTCATCCTCCCTTCCTCTTCCTAGTCTTCTTTTTCTTCGTCTCATCCTCTGTCCTTCCTTGTCCCCTTCATCATCCCGTCTTCCTCCTCCTCCATTCCCTTCCCTCGAGCTGTTGTTCTCTCCTCGCCCTATCGTCCTCCCGAAGACATGACACATCCTCTCTTCTCCTTCCTTGTTCCCTTCTTCATCACCCCGTCTTCCTCCTCCTTTATTCCCTTCCCTCGAGCTGTTGTCCTCTCCTCCCCCTATCGTCCTCTTCGACCTCCCAAAGACAACATCCGAAGGTCGAGCGAAGGTGGATTTCACAAGCACATATAGCCCGAAGCAGGACGGGGAGATGAGAGGCAGAGATGATCCTCCTCCTCCCCACTCCTCCCCACCCCTACTTCCTCTCCCCTCCCAGCCTTACCTCCCCTCTTCCCTCTACCTCATTACCTCCCCTCCCTACCTTCCTCTGCCTCCTCTCCCCACTCCACTCCTCCCTTCATCTCCTTGGTTCCCTCCCCACAAATTAATCTCCCCTACCTCTCTCTCCACTCTGCTCCCTACATCCCTTCCCTTCTCGCTTCCTCTCATCTCTCCCTCTCTTTCATATCTCCCTTCTCCCTTCCCTCCCTTCACCACCTTTTACCTCCCCCCTACCTTTCCTCCCTGCTCCTGTATCCCTTCCCCCTTCCCTTCCCTTCCCTTCCCTTCCCTTTACCTGCCCTATCTGGTTCCTCCTCTTCTCCGACTGCCCTTTATCTCCCTTTCTTGCCTGTCCCGCCCTTGTTTTGCCTTTCCGCTTTTTTGCCACATACCTCCCTCCCTTTACATGCCTCTCTCTCTGTATCTATCTATCTATCCATCTGTCTATCTATCTATCTATCTATAAATATATATAAACATCTCTGTACCCTTTCACTTCTCTCTCTAAATCATTCCTCCTCCTCCTCTTCCTCTTCTTAATCCCTCCTCCTTCTCCTCCTCCTCCTCTTAATCCCTCCTCCTTCTCTTAATCCATCTCCTCCTCTTTTTATTTCTTATTTCTTGGAAGCCGTTTCCTCCTCCTCCCCCTCCTCATGTCCTCCTTCTCCTCCCCCTCCCCCATCATCATCTTCCTCCGCTCCTCCTCCTCCTCCTCCTCCCCCTCGCCTTCGTCCTCATTTTCTCCTTTGGGTTTCCCTCCTCATCTCTCCCCCTCCCCTGCCGCCCCTTCCTCTGTAATTATTCTTCTACTTTCCTTAATCTTCATACTTTCCCTTCCTCCTCCTCTGCCATTTCCGAACCTTCTTCTCCGTCGTCTCTCCATTTGGGTAATTTTTCCTCTTTCTTAAGCATCCATTTCCTTTATTTTCCTCTTCCTCATTCCTCCATTCCATTTGTTTTCCTCTTCCTCAACCTTTCATTCTTTTATTCATTCTCCTCCTCAACTCTCTGTTTTTTTTTTTGCCTCTTCCTTTCCTTAATGTTCTCCCTCTTTCTTCTTTCATTTCCTGCTCTCCTTCCTTCTTTCCTCCCTGCTATATCATCTTTCTTTGATTCTTCCTTTCCCTCCTACTGCTATCTGCCTCCCCCCCCTCCCCCACCTGCTCCTTGCACTTCCTTCTCTCCATTCTTTGTTCCTTCATGCTGTCTCTACTCTCTTTCCTTCCTTCTTTCTTTGTTTTTTCCCCTCATTTCTGCTTCCTATGATACTTCCTTCACTTTTTTTCCATGTCTTCCTGTTCTCCCTGTATCCCTTTTTGCCGTTTTTCTTTCCTGCTCTTCCTGTTTTAAAGTTTCTATCCCGCCTCTCTGTTTTCCCCTCCCCGCTCTCCTTTCCTCGTCCCAGATCAGCAACACCAAGTCGATGTTTTGTTTCGCTTCTCGTCCATCGCAAGGTCGCTTTCCCCGCAGAACGCTATAGCTTACGACCGCAGCTTTCTCGTCTCGCCTCGTGTGTGTGTGTGTGTGTGTGTGTGTGTGTGTGTGTGTGTGTGTGTCTTTGCGCTTATCTCTCGTTTCTCTCCCTCGTTGAAAAGAAAAGCGAAAGAAAAGAGAATCCAACTTCATTTTATTTTCCTCTACATACCTCCCGCTGCGCTCTCTTTTGTTTCTCTTCCTCGTTGAAAAGAAAAACAAATGAGGATCGAGAGTGAGAGTTTCGGGTCGCCTATATCCTCGAGGAGTGAATGAGGAATGAGCAGGAACGTGGATGGCATTTGGCTGGCTTCTCGGGGCGTGTGTGAAAGTCAAGAAGCAAAGAAGAAAGGCGATGAATGCTATAATAGTAAATCAAGGTGCAGAGGGACGGAAGGATAAGAATACAGGAAGGAAGAGTAATAGATGAGCTTAGAGGTATGGAATGAAGTTTAGTTAGTTGGAGGGAAATTAAATTGGAAGGAAAGCAAGGTAGAACGAACTATGTAAAGAGATAAGGAAGGAATGGATTAGAATACAGAAAGGAAGGGTTTATAGATGAGCTGTGTTTAGAGGAACAGAATGAAGATTAGTTAGTTAGAAGGAATATAAGGAAAGATAGGAAGCAAGGTAGAACGAACTAAGTAAGGAGATAATGAAGGAAAGGATAAGACTACAGGAAGGAAGAGTTTATAGATGAGCTGTTTATAGAGGAATGGAAGTCAGAGCAGTTAGTTAGAAGGAATATAAGGAAAGATAGGAAGCAAGGTAGAACGAACTAAGTAAGGAGATAATGAAGGAAAGGATAAGAATACAGGAAGGAAGAGTTTATAGATGAGCTGTTTATAGAGGAATGGAAGTCAGAGTAGTTAGTTAGAAGGAATATAAGGAAAGATAGGAAGCAAGGTAGAACAAATTGTTATCGGAAGAAGAAGAATGCAGGAAAGAACTGTTAGAAAAAAGTTAAGAAAAATATAATACAGGAAGGAAGAGTTTTAGATTAGCTGTCAATTCAGAGTAAGGAAATGAAGGCAAGCAAATGTAGGAAGAGTAACAATTTTGATTAAGGAAGGAAGAGGAGTACAGGGAGGAGGGATCTGCGTCTTATAAGGATTAGCTATTTATAGACTGGGATTAAGGGATGTAGATTATAGCCGTTGAAAGGAAGGAAGAAAAGAAGATATTAAGGGAAGAGTTGAGCCTTTTTGGACCCACCCACCCCCACCACCCCCACACCAGAAATCCCATGACCCCAAAGACCGACCCACTCGACCTGACCTGACCTGCCACACTGCATTCCGCCATACAGCGCCACACTCCTCTCTCCCACCCGGCCACACCCCGCACCCCACCACAGCTCATATTATTATTTTATGCTTGTAACTACTTGATTAGCAACACACACACACACACACACACACACACACACACACACACACACACACACACACACACACACACACACACACACACACACACACACACACACACACACACACACACACACACACACACACACACACACACACACACACACACACACTTAAGTACATAGGAACATAAGAACATAGGGAAACTGCAAGAGGCCTACACAGGGCAGCTCCAGAATCCCCCCCACTACTCACGATGGGTGAGGTGTAGTTACAGGGGTTACAGGTAGAGGCTTGATCCTCGTTATACCGGCGGTACTAGGCACGCATCCAGTACCCCGTCACCTTACTGCACCCACACCTCACTGCCACCTGTCGTCCTCGTCCATGTAGCTATCCAGTCTACTCTTAAAACAAGCTATCGTCCCTGCGCTATGTGATTGCTGAGTCTATTCCATTCCCCCACCACCCTATTACTAAACCAATGCTTGCCTATATCTCTCCTAAATCTATACTTTTCTCATTTAAATCCATTACTGCGAGTTCTATCCTGCTGGCTAATTCTCAGTACTTTACTTATATCGCCTTTGTTGTAACCCTTGACCCAATTTTATGTAGCTGTACTTTTCTTTGTGTGCGTTTTATCTCATTGCTAGTCTTCTCGTTGCTCGCTTCTGCTTCTGTGAATGCTGATCAAGGGATTATCTGCGAGGAGGAGGAGGAGGTGGAGGAGGAGGAAGACAATGGTATGAGGAAGCATATGTGTGTGTGGAGGGGTATTGAGGGAGGGAGTGTCGCAAGGTGGGGGGGTATAGTATGAGGGAGGGATGGGGTGGAAGTCTTGCAGGCAGGGATGGGACGGTAGGCCAGCAGAGAGGACGGGAAGGGGTGGTGAAGTTGGTGACAAGAGCGGGGTGCTTGACATATCTGGGGAGGGGAAGGCAGAGATGGAGGGGTGGGATGCTGGGGTTTGGGGAGTCCTTGAGCGGTGATTTAAGGTGGGGAGATGAAGGTTGGGGGTTGAGGAAGGCCAATTAGATTGTGGTGGGTGTTTGCGGCGGCTGGCGGGGATGCTGTAAAGTTCTTGTTGTTGTTGTAGTTGTTGTTCTTGTATTAGTTGTAACCATGGAGGATATGAGGAGGTTGAAGAGAGGAAGAAGAACAAGAAGAAGAGGAAGAAGAAACATGGTAACACAGATCACCAGGCAACATCAACAACAAGAACTTTAAAGCACATATAATTATACACGCGGGAAAGTTCAGTTCACTCCTGGCGCAACAAAGTAACGGTGAAGGTGGTTCTTTGCAGGAGTTAATCGTCTTCACCCTAAGATTACTGCTGCAAGAAATTTGTTCCAGTAACGGATGACGGATGACGCTGGAACCAGTTGACCGTTATTCCCAGGTCTCTAGAATTCGAAGATCTTTTTATCCACCAATCCCTTCGTCGTCGTTTGCGTCGCCTGAGTCGGTTTTCACACGGCGGTGCCCTCAACCAAGCCCTCAACGATGCTATGATTTTCGCGCGTCTCTGCTCTCTCTCAGGAGGCGGAGGAGAAGGAGGAGATGAAGAATGAAGAGGAAAAACACAGAAAAGTAGAAAAGAAAAGAGAAAAAGAAGAAAATAGATAAGAAACAGCAGTCGTTGTCATACCATTATCATTGTCATTATTATTATTGTTTAGTATCATCATTATTATTATTTCAGTAGTAGTAGTAGTAATAGTAGTAGTAGTAGCAGTATAACGTAACAGGACCCGGTGGTGCGTGTCGGCGGCTGGTCAGCGGCGTGGCGGCGGTCCTTGACAAGCAACACACTGGGTCACTGCTGCCTCCCGCCTCCCGCCTCCCTGCCTCCGTGGCCGCCAGGTGCAACGGACTGTTACGTCTTACCTGGCGGCGAGGGGGAAGGAGGGAGGGACGGAGGGAGAGAGGGAGGAGAAATAGCGGAGGAGAGATGGGAAAGGCGTGTGGGAGGGAAGGAGCTAAGAAAAACAGAGGAAGCGAGCGTTTGTTTAACTGTGGAAGTGTTTGTGTTTTCATTAAGACTTTTTTGTGCGCTTGTTATGCGTCTTTTTTATATATATTTTTAAGGGCTTGTTTATTTATTTTTGCATTGCTGTTATTATTATTATTATTATTATTATTATTATTATTATTATTATTATTATTATTATTATTATTATTATTATTATTATTATTATTATTATTATTATTATTATTATTGTTGTTGTTGTTGTTGTTGTTGTTGTTGTTGATTTAGAAGATACATTTTATTTATTTGATGGCTTAATTTACTTCTCCGTGTTTTTTTCTTTAATATTCTCAATATGTTTCCTCTATGTATCTCTCGGTGTCTCATTTTTTTTCTTCTTCTCTGTGGAGGTGGATAACTTAAAGGTTACTTGTGTGTGTGTGTGTGTGTGTGTGTGTTAAATGTATCCACGGTGTTAATCATGTTGCGAAATGAATGTTAGTAAGTAAATACAGACAGACAACTAGACAGATGATGTAGGTTTCTAGAAAGATAGATATATACGTAGGTAGCAAAACATTTATGTAGATATAGACATAGATTAATTGTTAGAGATACAGACAGACAGACAGACAGATAGATAGTTATATAGATAGATACATAGATAGGCAAAATGGTTAGAGATACAGACAGACAGACAGACAGATAGATAGTTATATAGATAGATACATAGATAGATAAAATGGTTAGAGATACAGACAAACAGACAGACAGATAGATAGTTATATAAATAGATACATAGATCGATAAAATGGTTAGAGATACAGACAGACAGACAGACAGACAGATAGATAGTTATATAGATAGATACATAGATAGATAAAATGGTTAGAGATACAGACAAACAGAAAGACAGATAGACATACAGCAAGATAGACATACGGACAAACAGAAACAGACTGACTAACAAACCTCACGCAACCTTACGTAACCTCACACTGCCAATCTTCACAAAAGGCCAAAGAAAACATCACCACAGCCTGCTTCTCCTTTCTTCACAGATGCCTCAAGGATGGACACGAAGGTTACCCTGGGGCTGACCGCTAAAAAGAGACGACGATTAAGTAAGTTAGTAAGTAATAAGTAAGTAAATAAGTAAGTTAGTAAGTCCAGTTAGTAAGTTCTCGTTTATCATTTTTTCACTTCTGCCCTTCCAGCTTCGTCATTTTTTGTGTTCATTCTCTTAACGACATTTAGAAGCATAGTGAGTAAAGGAATTGGAGTGGTAATGGCATAGAAAGTAGTAGTAGTAGTAGTAGTAGTAGTAGTAGTAGT